>NC_090028.1:31156326-31286326 GCF_037176765.1 Anolis sagrei
GGCTCCTTCTTTGGAAGCTTTTAAGCAGAGGCTGGATGGCCATTTGTCAGGGGTGATTTGAATGCAATATTCCTGCTTCTTGGCAGGGGGTTGGACTGGATGGCCCATGAGGTCTCTTCCAACTCTTTGATTCTATGATTCTATGATTCTATATGGCTACTCTCCAAAAGCGCAACGGAAAAGCCAGGTTTGGAGGTCCTTCTTGTAGGTTTCTAGGGTGGGGGCTTTCCTAATCTCACTGGGCAACGAGTTCCAGAGTCGGGGGGCCACAGAGGAGAAGGCTCTCTCTTGTACCAACAAGACGGGCCTGTGATAATGGCAGGGGCAAAAGGACGGCCTCCCCCGAAGATCGAAGAGCTCGGGCTGGTTCATGGAGAGAGATACAGTCATTACCATGTAGTTCTCCATAACATTGATCAGTTTCCTTCCCCACCTTGCCCTTTAAATATTTCCCCTTTAGATATACAGATTCCTAACCGATTTCCACAATAGAATACTGGATGCGGTATATGAAGCTATTAATAATTCCTCCTCAAACGGCACTGTGTGTAGCCGGGGGGGGGGGGGGGGGGGGGGGCTCAAGAGAATAAAATGAAGGAATTCTCGGACACATTACAGCGGAAAAAACACAATATTAATGCCTTCCACTCGCATGGATCCAAGACAGATTGGAACAATCCTCCATGCCATCCGCCTAGACCTCATGCCCCGCTAATCAGAAAACCAATCGACGGCAAAAATAATTCTCATCGTCTGGTCATTGCTCTCTTTCACCATTTTAAGAGCTAAACATGGGGCCAGAAAGGCTCAACTATCAATCCTTGCTTGTTTTTATTTTTGTGGGTTTTTTTCCTGGCTCTGGATGCCCAGAGTTCAAGGTGACCTTCTCCAAGAGCTACCCCTATTGCTTTTGTTTGCACACTAAATCTTCAGTCTTCTAATAATTAACACCAGGGCTTAATGAAGTCCAGCTGCTGTGATGGCACATGTGATGCTGTGATGGCACTTTTGGCAGGGAGAAGACGGACTAAATTTGGGTTACTTCAACTTCAGCACTTCCTTTTTCCAAAGCACCAAACCTGAGATGGCTTTTGACCTAAACAGCAAAATACAAGCAAAGCCAACACATGAAAGACAAGCTGGGGTGGGTTAAAAGCCATGCTTCCTCTCTATTCTGCCTTGGTTAGACCACATCTGGAACCATACTGTGTCCAATTCTGGGCACCACAATTGAAGGGAGATGTTGACAAGCTGGAATGTGTCCAGAGGAGGGCGACTAAAATGATCAAGGGTCTGGAGAACAAGCCCTTTGAGGAGCAGTTTAAAGAGCTGGGCATGTTTAGCCTTCAGAAGAGAAGGCTGAGAGGAGACATGATAGCCATGTATAAGTATGTGAGAGGTAGTCATAGGCAGGAGGGAGCAAGCTTGTTTTCTGCTGCCCTGGAGACTAGGATGCAATGGAACAATTGCTTCAAACAACAAGAAAGGAGATTCCATCTGAACATTAGGAAGAACTTTCTCATTGTGAGAGCTGTTCAGCAGTGGAACTCTCTGCTCCGAAGTCTGGTGAAGGCTCCTTCTTTGGAGGCTTTTAAGCAGAGGCTCAGTGACCATCTGTCAGGGGTGCTTTGCAATTTTCCTGCATCTTGGCAGAATGGGGTTGGACTGGATGACTGAATTGGACACAGTATTCCAGATGTGGTCTAACCAAGGTAGAATAGAGGGGTAGCATGACTTCCCTGGATCTTGACACTAGACTCCTATTGATGCAGGCCAAAATCCCATTGACTTTTTTTGCCGCCGCATCACATTGTTGGCTCATGTTTTACTTGTCCACGAGGACTCCAAGATCTTTTTCATACGTACTACTCTCAAGCCATGTGTCCCCCATTCTGTATCTTTGTGTTTTTCTGCCTAAGTGGAGTATCTTGCATTTGTGAAAAAGTAAATGATGGGTTTGAAGGGTCAACATAAGTGGGCTCCTTTGCCAACCTTGGCAGATGCCAGACAATACTGAACACCTGACTGTAATCTCTGACATCAACTTCTGTTGTTTGGTGAGCTATAGTTCATGGTTACAGGCAAAATATTCTGTAGTCTTGTCATATTACATTTTCCAAAGATTCTACAAGGGAATCTGGCACCCAGCTCACTGACTCATACAACATTCATGCCTAAGCTTTAAACCAAATACGACATTTCACATCAACTGCATAGATGTGGGGAGAGTCGGGATCATAGCAGGCGAAGGGCTCTTCTAGAGTAACTGAAACCTTTCTACCATCTGTACCAGCCATGGCCCTGACCTGAATCTGTGTTCACTTCCCTATTTGATGTCATTGAGAAAGCTGTGGGGAAAGTAGATCACCAATCACCGTCTCCCAAAGCAGTTGCTCTACTCCGAACTCAAGAACGGGAAACGTAATGTTGGTAGACAGGAAAAGAGATTTAAAGATGGGCTTAAAGCCAACCTTAAAAACTGTGGCATAGACACTGAAAACTAGGAGGCCCTGGCCCTTGAGCGCTCTAACTGGAGGTCAGCTGTGACCTGCAATGCTGCAGAATTTGAAGAGGTACGAATGGAGGGAAAAAGGGAGAAATGTGCCAAGAGGATGATGTGTCAAGCCAACCCTGATCAGGACCACCTTCCACCTGGAAACCGATGTCCTCACTGTGGGAGAACATGCGGATTATGTCCTCCCACAGCCACCTACCGACCCACCGCCAAGACCCTAGACTTGGAGGACCATCATCCTCGGGCAACGAAGGATCACCTAAGTAAGGTAAAAGGAGAGCCTATTCACCGGGACTACGGTGCAGCTGGCTGGGAGTCAGCTGCATTAAGATCATTACTGACCGAAAGATCATGAGTTTGAAGCCAGCCCAGGTCAGAGTGAGCTTCCGGCCAAATTTGTGTAACTTGCTGTTGACCTTTGCAACCCGAAAGACAGTTGCATCTGTCAAGTAGGAAATTTAGTTACCGCTTATGTGGGGAAGCAAATTTGACTAATTTACGAGGCCATAAAAATCTCCAGCAAGCATGCAAAGAATAAGGAAGTACTCCATCAGTGCTACAAATGGTCGGTGAAGGGACAGCTCCCCTGGTGGCCAGAATATCCTCAAGAAAAAGCTGGAATGTTAAAATGCCTCTGTGTCTGTATATATGTTGAGTGTTTATGGCACTGAATGTTTGCCATGTACATTGTAATCCGCCCTGAGTCCCCTGCGGGGTGAGAAGGGAGGAATATAAATACTGCAAATAATAAAAAATAATTCTACGTGATATAACTTTTTGATATTTGCCAGGTTTGTATCTGTAGCTTGGGCTGTAACAAAGATCAAAGGGCAGTATTTTGCCCAATTCTGGGCACCACATTTGAAAAGAGATATTAACAAGCTGAAAAGTGTCCAGAGGAGGGTGACTAAAATGATCAAGGATCTGGAGAACAAGCCCTATGAGGAGCGGCTTAAAGAGCTGGGCATGTTTAGCCTGAAGAAGAGAAGGCTGAGAGCAGATATGATAGCCATGTATAAATATGTGAGCGGAAGTCTTAGGGAGGAGGGAGCAAGCTTGTTCTCTGCTTCCCTGGAGACTAGGACACGGAACAATGGCTTCAAGCTACAAGAAAGGAGATTCCATCTGAACATGAGGAAGAACTTCCTGATTGTGAGAGCTGTTCAGCAGTGGAACTCTCTGCCCTGGAGTGTGCTGGAGGCTCCTTCCTTGGAAGCTTTTAAACAGAGGCTGGATGGCCATCTGTCAGGGGTGCTTTGAATGCAATATTCCTGCTTCTTGGCAGAATGGGATTGGACTGGATGACCCATGAGGTCTCTTCCACCTCTAGGATTCTATGATTCTATGTCAAGAAGTAATCTGATTTTCCCAAAGAGTTCTAGATATGCTATACATTTGTCTATGAAAGGAAGGATTTCCCGATCCCTTTCATGATGCAAACGTTTAAGACGCATTGGTTAAAATCTGGATAATTTAGAATCATAGAATCATTTAATTCTATTTCAGTTTCCTTTCTCTCTTTGGTCTTTGCACGAGGCGCAAAACTTCATTAAGTCCGAGTCACAACTGACCTCCCAGGAGAAAGTTCTGACCCACACCTTACAAGGAAAGCTATGGGCATCTCAATAGGATTTATTTTCGATTGCAAATTGATTCTTTGCACAAAGGTAACAGGGCTGGGTTCTCCCCCGTTTAAGCTGCCTCTGTAATGAAGGGCAGAGCTCAGGCTGGCTTTTTAAAAAATTACTGCTGAGGATAATGATTTCTAATGTGATAAAAGGCCTTTAAAGAGGAATCACGGAAGGAAGTGGGCTAATTTACTTTTCTAAGAGCCAATTTACACGTAGGAACCGCATATTAATTTGCATCAGGAATCCCAGCCTCCCACCAACCAGAGGGTAAACGTCAACTGCTAACCAACGTTGGCAACAGTTACAGCAAGTCCAACGTCTTTGTGGATGTGCCTTTTAAGTAGTGGGCGGAAGCACGTTCTCAATGGTGCAGAAGCGTATTTTGAAAACACAAGATGAGAGTCAGTCTTTCCATCCCCATAATGCCAATAAATGCTAACAAAAATGGTAGTAAATACAGGGCAAGGGGAAAGAGGGTGGGTTGGGATTTGTAAAAAGAAGCTTTTTATGAGAATCGTTGTTAACTGAAGAACTGCCGCAACAACAGGTAACCTCCCAACACATCCACCATGTGTGATGAAAGCCCTAACCTGGTGACGAGGCAGAAATCGGGCAATATGCCCTAAATTAGTGTTTCTCAACCTTCCTAATGCCGTGACCCCTTGGTATACTTCCTCATGTTGTGGTGACCCCCAACCATACCATTATTTTTGTTGCTACTTCATAACTGTAATTTTGTTACAGTTATGAATCATCATGTAAATATCTGATATGCAGAATGTATTTTCATTTACCGGACCAAACTGGACACAAATACCCAATATGCCCAAATCTGAATACTGGTGGGGTTGTGGGGGTTGTGTGTGGGGGGGATTAATTTGTGAGTTGACCTTGAGTTTGGAGTTGTAGTTCACCTACATCCAGAGTTCATGTGGACTCAAACAATGATGGATCTGGACCAAACTTGGCACAAATACTCAATATGTGCAAATGTGAACACTGGTGGAGTTTGGGGAAAATAGAGCTTGACATTTGGGAGTTGTAGTTATTGGGATCTATAGTTCACCTACAATCAAAGAGTATTCTGAACTTCACCAACAATAGAATTGGGCCAAACTTGGCACACAGAACCCCCATGACCAACAGAATATACTATGTTTTCTGATGGTTTTTGGCGACCCCTCTAACGCCCCCTTGTGACCCCCCGCCCCCAGGGTCCTGACTCCCAGGTCGAGAAACGCTGCCCTAAATGGAGTTCAGTGGATACGTTCAGCAGACTTCTTTTCTAAAATATCTATCGTATCAGGAGCGAACCAAGTTTGGTTCAATTCCATTTTTGGTGAAGTTCAGAATGCTCTTTGATTGTAGGTGAACCTTAAATCTCATCAAGTCCAACTCCCAAATGACAAAATCAATCCCCTCCCAAACCCACCAGTATTCAAATTTCGGCATATCGGGTATTTGTGCCAAAGTTGGTCCAGTGAATGAAAATACACCCTGCATATCAGATATTTACATGAAGATTCATAACAGTAGCAAAATTACAGTTATGAAGTAGAAACAGAAATAATTATATGGTTGGGGGTCACCACAACATGAGGAACTATATTAAGAGTTCGTGGCACTAGGAAGGTTGAGAAACACTGCTGTAGACAAAAGGTGGTCATTATGGAAGAAGGGAGAAGCTGACAAAGGACGTTTGTCTCTCCACAGAACCAATGCATCTATATCTGTAAATAGATACATATTTAAATACCAGCTAATCCCCTAGGTTAATATTTCTAAAATAATATACCTTTAGGCACATTATGAAGGGCTTAAATACTGAAAATCCACCTGTGTTTTTGCTACCACTGGCTCTGTAAGAATGCTCAATGACCACCAAACCATTGCAGTATTTTCTGTTGGTCATGGGAGTTCTGTCTGCCAAGTTTGGTTCAATTCCATCGTTGGTGGAGTTCAGAATGCTCTTTGATTGTAGGTGAATCCCAGCAACCACAATCCCCAACCCTACCTGTATTCAGATTTGGGTGTACCGGGCATTTGTGCAAAATATGGTCGAGTGAATGAAAATACATCCTGCATATCAGATTTTGACTTTATGATTGAGTAGCAAAATTACAGTTGTGAAGTAGCAACGAAAATAATATAATGGTTGGGGGTCTCCACAACATGAGAAATTGTATTAAGGGGTCGTGGCATTAGGAAGGTTGGGAACCATTGATCTAAGCAGACATAAGCCATAGGGAGAGTATTGGGAGGGGAGGGGAAAGGGAGAGACGTCAACCGCCTGTGCCGCCGAGGAAGCAAAACACCAATCGTCTTTTTAAAATCTCAATAGTAGTTTGTCAATATTTCTTTCCTCCAGCAAAGCAAATATAAATATTTTATTGTGAACCAAGGACCTAAAATAAACAGTTTAGTAAATAGGTATTACATTACAAGGGGAAAAAAAAACATCTGTGGAAAAATGTTTGCCGTGTAATTATTCTTGCTAGTTTACATTCACTCTCTACGTGCCTCTCTCTCTCTCTCTCTCTCTCTCTCTCTCTCTCTTTGGCTACACCATCATTGCTTGTTCTAAATCTTCTTCCTTGTTGCTATTATTAAAATCTTTAAAAGGTGCCAAATCTTAAATGAGGAAAAAAAATGATTTGCTAGAAATTATTCATATCACAGTGAGCCCCTACTAAACCTGGCAGGGGTGCAATATTTTCGGTGAAATTAACATAAAATATACAACTGCAAATTATCCAGGAAATAGCTATGTTCTTTACAACACGCATTTACATTCAGGGGAGGAGGGGAGAGAAAGCGGAAAACGAAGTGCTCCACTTATCTTGCTAACACAAAGCTGCAAAGGGGTCTTTTCCAGAGCCAGTTTTAAAAGGGGGAGAAGTAATAGCCTTCCATAGGGAGCACAGCCTTTAAAGATGATATAACAAAATATGCGGTTGGCCAAAATCGACCTGCAATAATTACTCGAGACCACAATCAACAGTGGAAGTTTTCGGGAGCTCATTGCTAGTGAGTCCATTTTTAGATTTATTTCCCCACCCGGCACACAAAACGCATTTCCTCTCCTAGGCCTAAGCTTTTCCTGCAAATATGAAGAGAAGGGAGAGGAGGGAAAAAAACAGAAGAAGAAAAGAAATAGTAGCAGCAATACCATGTAAAATGCAAATCGGGTTGTAAATATTTTATAAAATTGTTGCATACATCCCAAAAGCTATAGGTCTTAATTGAGAGGAGGCAATGTTTCCAGTCAATATATGGAAATGGAAAATGCTAATTCATGTTTTTCTACTTATGAAAAACCCTAGAGGACAGCGAAACCACAAATGCACTCCACTTCGATATTATAAATATAATTTGGCTCCCTCTTTATAATCCCCAGTGTCCTGGCTTTTATCTCCCAATGGCTGCAGAGGAGGGAAAAAAATATCGCACAGGCGTCTTGACATCATCTGTACAGGAAGTCAACCTTCGGGTACCGCCAGCTTGGCGGAGACAGAGCAAGAGACAGAGCAGAGAAACGTTCCAAACAGGAACTGAAACAAAATATTCCGGCGCTGTTGCATAGGAAACAAATCCAGAATGATACGGAGAGCATGACTGGAGAGTTTGGTGGTGCAAAGAACTTTTTGTGGCTCACAACTCCCAGGCTGCACTAGCAAAAGTCAAGTTGCTCATCAGATAGAATCACAGAGACCTCATGGGCCATCCAGTCCAAACCCATTACTATTATTATTACATTTCCATTATTTTACTCTATTATTGTTATTTTTATATTATTTTATTCTCTTTATTATTATTGGAAGGATACGGAAGCACATTTACATTGAGGAAGGTTAGAATAATGGTTTCATCAGAGTTAATGTCATTTTATTGGTATCTATTTTTATTTTGAAACTAGCTGTACCCGCCACGCGTTGCTGCGGCCAACCTTCCCTCCCTCTTTCTCTCCTTCTTTCCCTCCTTCCCTTTTCTTCTTTCTTTCTCTCCTTCCTTCCTTCTCTACCTTTTTTCTTCCTCACTTTTTCTTTTCCTTCCCTTTCTCTTTCTTCCTTCTCTGCCTCTTTCCTTCCTTCCTTTGCTTTTTGCTTCCATCCTTCCTTTTGTCTTTCCTTCCCTCCCTCTTTCTCTTTCTTTCTCTTCTTCCTTCGCTCCCTTTCCTTTCTTCTTTCCTTCCTTCTTTCTCTTCCCATTTCTTTCCATCCCCACTGCTTCTTTTCCCCTTTCTCTCCTTTCTTGCTTCTCTACCTCTTTTCTTCCTTCCTTCACTCATTGCTTCCATGCCTCCTCCTCCTCCTCCTCCTCCTCCTCCTTCTTTTTCTTATTGGACTGGATAGCCCTTGGGGTCTCCTCCAACTAGATCAATGGTTCTCAACCTTCCTAATGCCGCGACCCTTTAATACAGTTACTCCTGTTGTGGTGACCCCCAACCATAACATTATTTTCATTGCTACTTCATAATTATAATTTTGCTACTGTTACTAATTGCAATGTAAATATCTGATATGCAGGATATATTTTCATTCACTGGATTAAATTTGGCACAAATACCCGATACGCTCAAATTTGAATACTGGTGGGGTTGGGGGGGGGGGGGATTGATTTTGTCATTTGGGAGTTGTAATTGCTGGGTTTTATAGTTCACTTACAATCAAAGAACATTCTGAACTCCACCAACAATTGAACTGAACCAAACTTGGCACACAGAACCAACAGAAAATACTGGAAGGGTTTGGTTGGCATTGATCTTGAGTTGTGTGGAGTTGTAGTTCACCATCATCAATAGAGCACTGTGGACTCAAACAATGATGGATCTGGACCAAACTTGGCACGAATGCTCACTATGCCCAAATGCAAACACTGGTGGATTTTTGGGAAAATAGACATTGACATTTGGGAGTTATAGTTGCTGGGATTTATAGTTAACCTTCAATCAAAGAGCATTTTGAACCCCACCAACGATAGAATTGAGCCAAACTTCCCACACAGAACCCCCATGACCAACAGAAAATACTGTGGTTTCTGATGGTCTTTGGCGACCCCTCTGACACCCCTCATGACCCTCTCAGGGGTCCCGACCCCCAGGTTGAGAAACACTGAACTATATGATTCTATGATTCCAATTCCTCTATTAACCAATATTTTCTATGGTTACTTAAAAGGCAAAAAATATAAGACTACTGGGCTTCCAAAAACCAAATGGCATGCTTCAGCTCCACTTTATGTTGAATATGCTTCTGTACATATCTTTTCTTTGATGTGGGTGATGTAGAAATTAAGAACAGAGGGTGTTTTGTTTTTTTTCTAAAACAGGCGTAGATGTGCAAGAGAAATTAGTCAGTGCTTGGAGCAACTGTCTCTTATTGCCTCAAACCTGGCAGACCTGAGTCCCTCCCAAGCATATATTTTCTGGAAAGATTTGGGAAATGTCTCGAATGGAATTTCCAAACACAGCGTATTCTAGTTCCAATGTCTCTCCAGTGTAAAAGGGCTGAGGTCCTTCTATTGATGAGAGTTTGAGCCACTAAATCTTTCAGTTGGACGGGGAAAATGTTTAAGATATTTGACAAAATCCCTGGTTTGTGCTTACATTCCCATCCTCACCCCCAGACAGGTTGTACTGCAGGTGCAGTTAGGGTCCCGTCCCCCCCAAATCTTGTAACCAATGGTTTTATAAGAAGGTTTGGCACATAAGGCTTGGCTCTCAAGTGCGAGGCCCTCACTGCACCATTCGACACTAACGGCTCCAAGTGGACCATAAGTTGAAACCTGGAAAATCTGTGAGCGTTACAGGCAGTGACAGCAGATATTAATGCCTCCCACATTGACTCCATAAATCAAAACAGATTTAGAGGAACTATTAAAGCTCATGACAAGAATCCACACTTCACTTTAATAATTCCCTATTAACATATTTAACTGCTGGGCTGTATATTTTAAACATTTCTTACTATTGGGTATATAAGTAATTAGTGGCTTTTAAAAGATGCATTAACAGTTGGGGGGAATAAGCTGATTTTTTTTTTGATCAATCGTCTGGAAAAATGCAACAGAGTGATATTTTGTTATGTAATTGTTGATTAAGGTGTGCTTTGGTACCATCAGATACCTTTTGGCTTGGACCACAACATGGGATCATTTACTAAGAAGTGAGAGCAGGATACAACCCAAACTACCAAAGATAAAAGAGATGATGTTCTAGTCTGAAGCCCTTAGAGCTTCATGACCCCCAAATTAGGTTGGGGGACCCCAAATGGGGTCATGATCCACAGTTTAAGACTCTACATCAGCGTTTCTCAACCTGGGAGTCGGGACCCCTGAAAGGGTCGCGAGGGGATGTCAGAGGGGTCGCCAAAGGCCAGGCATGTAGCGGGGGGGGGGGGGGGGGGGGGCTTGAGGGGCTTCAGCCCCCCCCCCCCCCCCCGAAATTCTCATGGTGGTTCGCGAAAAGGCCTTACTGGTACATTATTTAAACTGTTATGTTTATTCATATCATGATCTGATCACCATACTCAGTATATCCCATATGCATGGGGGTATTGGGGTAATGATGCAAAAGGTTTGCTAGGGTAGACCCTCTTTCACTCAGACTCAGCCCCCCCCCCCCCCGAAACTCAGGCCCCCCTGAAACCCCCCCCCTGAAAAAAATTCAGCCCCCCCCCCCCCCGAAACGAGATCCTGACTACGGGCCTGCCAAAGGCCTTAAGAAATACAAATATTCTTCAATAAACTGCTTGCTGATTTTACCAACCTGGTGTAATGTTTAAGGTTAGAGGTATTCCTGCTCTGGAGTACAACAACACCCTCCACTCCCATAAAATGGACTGTCCTTCTCTCTCTAGGACCTACTCATGGCCTCCACCCAGATAATGGAACAGTACCAACAGTAGTAGTAGTAGTAGTAGTAGTTACACCAGGAAATCCCAACCGGATGGTCCCCCATGAGGGTCTTCCTCCAGACGCAAACCAAGAATGGCCAACTTGGAAGTCACTGAACTGACTCAGAAGTGGAGAGGGCAGATCAAAAAGCAACCTGGAATAATGGCACTACCTAAAAGAATCCCACACCTTGTGTGACTGTGGAGCAGAACAGACAACTCTGCATCTGTATGCTTGTCCACTATCCCTGCCTCATGTACAGAGGAAGAATTGTTGGAGGTTACAGACAATGCCATTGCTGTTGCCCATTTTTGGTCAAAAGATATTTAGCAGTCTGCACTCCTTCTATTTTTATGAGTTTTATACTAATTTATGATACGAAATAAATAAAAATAGGAGTAGTAGTAGTAACATAGCCTATAGCACCTGATATTTATTGGTGGCTTCCCATCTGAGTATTGACTAGGGCTTTCTATATGGTTCCGGCCCAGTGTATCTGTCCGAATGGATCTCCCTCTACATCCCACCCTGGAGTCTAAGATCTTCTGGGGAGGCCCTGCTCTCAACCCTGCCTCTATCACAAGTGAGGTTGGCAGGGACGAAGAGCAGGGCCTTCTCAATGGTGGCCCCTGCCTGTGGAATTCACTCCCCGGGGAGTGAATTCCTCTCCTTTATGAAAAAATTGAAAACATGGATTTGGGACCAGGCATTCGAACAATCTGGCAGATAAAGAAAGGACTTTGACAATGGACAGGAATGGACTAATGGAATGGAATTATGGAACTCTGAAAGACGAACGCTGAGCATGAGAATAGTTTTATTGATGTGTTATATATTGATTGTTTTGATTGTTTTTAACTGTGATAATTGTTTTAACTATTTATTTTATTTATTTATTTACTTTGCTTCTATACCGCAGTTCTCAGCCCGGAGGCGACTCACCGCGGTTCACAACACACAAAAAACAGCAAAATTTCAATACACCAATATAAAACAGTTAACAACCTAATTTAATATACAGTTAATACACAAGTGCTATAATAACCATTTACTAGCGTCTCATCACTAAAAACACGATCCAGATTCGTCATCCATTGTTCCATTCCTATGTCATCACCAATCATTGCACTAATGATTCAAACGCCTGCGCAAATAACCAGGTCTTTACTTTTTTGCGGAATACCATTATAGATGGCGCTAATCTAATGTCTGTAGGAAGGGCGTTCCACAGCCGGGGAGCCACCACCGAGAAGGCCCTATGTCTCGTCCCCACCAGCCATGCTTGTGAAGCTGGCGGGATTGAGAGCAGGGCCTCCCCGGAAGATCTCAAAGTCCTATGGTTTTGTACATTATGTGTATTTTGTACAGGCATCGAATTGTGCCTTTTTGTAAGCCACCCTGAGTCCCCCCTCGGGGGTTGAGAAGGGCGGGGTAAAAGTACCCGAAATAAATAAAAATAAATTTCTTTCTTAGCTTCCAAAATCAAATGGGATGCATATCTTGACATTTTGAGGATTTCATTAAAAAGCACCCTCTTCATTCAAAATAGAGGGCTTTTCTGGGTTTTAAAGGGCAGAGGGAAACAATTTGAAGCTCTTTTAAACATGAAGACCGTACTGCATCTCCTACCTGTAATAGCATTTTTCATAATCCTCCTCTCCAGTAATCCAGGAGCTGGAAAAGAATGCAAGACCTCACCATTTGGGGCTGGGGCTGCACCTACAGGAGACAGGAGGCAGAGACACTCAACTCCTCCCCACAAGGCAAGGAGCTGGTCATGGGTGATTTCAAATCAGAACCAGTAAAGGCATGCAGGAGCAACCGGGTTAAGGAAGGAGACCTCTGAAAAGCACCATTGCAATTTCCTTCGCAGCCTCCATCTCAAAAGTGGGCGCGGGACTTCCAAGCGCTTGCTATGGGCAGAAATGCAAATGATGCATGCAATGGCCTCTTACCTTCACATCCCGACTGCATTTTGAAAAGTGTCAGTCAATGAAGTGTACATGTTTGTGAGATGTAAAGAAACTGTATGTGGACACCTCAACTTAGTAGAGCATATAGGTCTCTGGGACAGATTCAATAGCAGGTATAAGAAATGTTGCATAGAGCTAAACCATAGAAAAGCATGCGCCAAAATCCAGGCAGGACTAGAGAATGAACATGGACAGAGAATTAATGTCTGGACATTATTTCCTGATAAAAGCCTATTGACGGTATCAGAAAGGGGGAAAACAAAATGAAGAGGTTTCTTTGGATTGCTCTAAATTCAGAAATCAGCACTGCAGGTTCCTGATTACGAAATGATCTTGATCCAGAAGGGGTGTACAGCATGCTTTCGGCAAAAAAGATAATGGTATCTGGCTAGATAAGCACTTTCTACCCTCCACAAGAAAAGTGAATGTTTGCACCTATCTCTATAGATAAAGGTTTAAGAAAGTTTCTCTTATATATTTAATTGTAAAGGATTTTTCTTGGTCTAAGCTCACACTGCAACCAAGAGGCAACATTCACTTGTATAAACCAAGGGAAACTACCAATCTTCCTAGTTGTAGTCATTAAGCACTGAAACACATCTTTTTCTGTGTCAGGAGTGACTTGAGAAATTGCAAGTTGCTTTTGGTGTGAGAGAATTGGCCATCTGCAAGGATTTTGCCCAGGGGATGCCTGGATGTTTTACCATCCTGTGGGAGGTTTCTCTCATGTCCCCACATGGGAAGCTAGAGCTGACAGATGAGAGCTCACCCTGCTCCCTGGACTCGAACCGCTGACCTTTCAGTCAGTGTTTCAGCCAGCACAATCGTTTAACTCATTGCTCCCACTGAGCACCCAATATGCGGAAATCTGAAAAGCCATACTCAAAAATCCAAAATAATCTACACAAGTGATTGAGATTGTAATATCCTTGCTTTCAGGTGCTATACAAATGTTGATTCATGCACACATTGTGTATAAAATAACCTTCAGGCTGAAACTTAAAGGAATGTCATGTTTTGATTAAGGTCCCACCTCTAAGATAACTTATTATGTCTTCTGAGGATGATTTGTCATCTTGAGTGAAGACAGAAAGGAAGACTTTTGTAAACAGAGACAAAGTTCTCAGGCACAATGAAGAAAAGAGAGATAAGAAACCCTATCTGGTTGTAAAGGCAAGAGAAATGCTTTCCTTTCAGTTCTGGGGTCAGGAAAAGCTGCATATTGATACAAGGGAAAGAGTTGCAAATAGAGGTATTCCAAAATCCAAAACACTTCTGGTCATAAGCATTCTGGATAAGCAATACTCAACTTGTACTACGGGTCTTTCAATTCTGTGTTGCAATTTTCTTGTTAGGCCATGCTTTCTGGTTAATGAGAACTACATACCAGCGATTGATCCAAAGCTATATTGTTCCAACAACTGCAACGTTGTGCTTTCTGCCCTGTCTTGTTAGAGCCAAGAGCAAGCACCCTCACCCAAGCTATAAAACACCCGGATAAAAAAAAAAATCTTCCAATATGTGTTTCTTGATGTACGAAACAGAAAAGTTTGCTTTGCTGATCTCAAAGTGCCAGAAGGTCAGTCACCTATGATATATTCAGATGTGGCCAACTCAAGCTTTCTAACCAGCATGCACCAAACCAAACAGGAGAGGGACAGGGTCCTGCAGTAATGCCAAAATAGAAGTGGGAATCATGTGGCACTACAGGTAGGGTGGCACCCCGAGCAGCCAATGATGGTTAGGGTTAGGGTGCGTGGTTCAATAACTTTTTCACATAATCATCATTCAGTTCAATACACTTTGTCATCTGTGGGACGAGTTTTTGATGCCTGTGTCATGGAAGTTTCCCTGCACCTTTTTCAGCCAGTCCATCACTTCAATTTTCACCTCATCGTTATAGGAATAGTGTGTCATTCAGTTTAGTGAACAGATGATAGTCAGGGTGCAAGATCGGGGCTGTGAGAGGGATGGCTGAAAACATCCCAGCTAAATGAGCGGTGTGCGATCGTGCATTGTCATGAAGGAGACAGACTCCTGCCGTCAGCATCCTACGACGTTTGTTTTGGATGACTCTGTGAAGTTTCTTCATGATCTCACAATATATTCCATACCCATTTTGTCACATGCTTGATATTACGTCCCCTCCATAAGCTGAAATGATTTTGCAATGAATTGCAGCGACGTTCATGCCCTTAGCATGTAGGTAGGGTATTACAACGTGAACTTCGCACTTGGAGGGAAACGGAATGGGGATGCTCATCTCTAACATTCACCACAACGCCATTTGATGAGCAACTGACGACTGGCACTGCTCGTTCATTTCCTCTGACTTCCCACTACACAGCAGTGATATCAACTTCCCCTGCGAAAATTCCCCGTGAGAGCTACATGCCTTGTAACCTTACTTTCCAGACAACCCTCGTACTTAAGTGTCCCTGCTCAGTTAAATATTGTGGCTCAGTTCTACTTCTGTAAGCTAGCTCCTTGTCTAGAAAACTAAGAGATATCTTGCTACAAAACCTACCCCACATGATGCCCAAGTAAGTCAAGATGTTACTACGCATTATTCTGCACCGAATGATGGTGCCAAAAGTCAGACTTTTGTACAGCTTAGTTGTACCTCTTGAGCTGCACTTCCCATACTTGAATTTTTCAACATTAGCTCAAGATTAGTCCAAGGCTTTTCAGTGTTAGTCCCAAACTGTGACCTCTCCAGGAAATATCTCTAGTTCTTTAGAAGAAACAACCCTGTCTGGCTGAATTGAAGACTAAATGCAGCCTGTTTAGGAGAAAAGAATGTTGTTTGCTTCCACCCCGAACTTCCTGAAAAAAGTCAAGATGATGGAGAAGCAAATCTCGAAAACTTGCAACAGCATTTAAATGATTAAAAGATATATATTGAGTACGTGTTGAAGAACCTGAAACTCAGTTGACAAAGACAGAAAGTTTTCTGAATGACACTAATAATTTTGGGAGGGTAAAACTCCCATTTTAACTTGCACATATATTGCGCAGCCATAGGATAACATTTTCAGCAGAGAAAGATCATATCTAATGGGCAGCCTTACAGCTTAAAGGACCAGTTTAAAGTCTCCCAGAGGTTTGCAGTTCAATTTCAGCTGACCTTTAATTAAAGACAATACACCAAATTGACACCAAGAGAATTAAAACTGCAGTATAAATTCAGCTCCATAACTAGCATCCAAATAATTTCTTTTGTTTCTTGCCGCATCCTCGGCAAAGTTGTGGACGTCAAATTCTCTGGCTTGAATGGAATGGCTTGAACATAAAGGTCGTAACAACATAATAAATCTTGATTTGTCCCTCTCAAGAACTGTATGTCAAGCAAGGACTTTCCCCAATAATTAGCCAGCTGCAATGAAGACAGGGAAGACAAGAAGGAGAGGGCATGGAAGACAGATAACACTGGCCCACACACATTTTGTGCCTCAAATATCAACCCTGTTTCCAGGTATATTTGACCTTCTGATTCCAAAAATTGTATCCGTTTTCCCCTATCAGCTCTAGTTTTTGAGATACAGTACATATCACATCTCCCAGTTTTTATCTGCTTGCCCATAGAAAACCATGATAACCATATCTAAGAAACTAAAGCTGATGTGGTCTATCCAATTCAATTTTCTGAATCAGTGCCCCAAATAACCCCAGGAGCAGATCGATAAACCAAGACATCAATGTTTTTGCTGTTTTGCTGTGTAATTTTTGGCAACCAAGAATGAGATTTCTAGTTACCAAGACAGTGAGTTAGTATGACCTGGAGGGTCTTCTATAAAACTGAGAATATCATGTGAACATTCTGTCTTTTTGGTGAAAGATAACTCTCTAGTATAGTGGTTCCCTACCTTCTTTTGACCAGGGACCATTTTGACCAGGGACCACTCTCCAACATTGGTACCAAAAGGGTTACAAATCAGTTTTCGTCAACTTTAGATTCTGTTTGGTTATTTGGGGTGCTGATTCAGAAAATTGCACTGGATAGACCACATCAGCTCTAGTTTCTGATACAGAATATATGCCATCCAGTAGTTGCCATCCGATCACCCACAGAAAACTATATTTAATCATCTAGAGCCATGGACCAGTGGGCCACAGCCCACAGTTGGGGAATCACCGCTCTAGTGAACCTCACATCTCTTTTGACCACACCTGGGTGGTAGTACACAAGAGGGCTCTCCAGCTGATATCTTGCTATTTAGTAGTTCAAGGCTAGTTCTGTCAAAGACACTCAGTTTAATAGATCTCAGTGCATGAGGGAACAACAGTGCCAATGATGATCTGAAAACCATTTTATTCTGTAGCACACTCAAGTACTATACTATGGTTTGTCATAAACAGGAGTTCTCCTAGGACAGTGTTTCTCAACCTTTCTAATGCTGTGACCCCTTAATACAGTTCCTCATGTTGTGGTGACTCCCAACCATAAAAAAAAAATTGTTGCTACTTCACAACTGTTATTTTGCTACTGTTATGAATCATAATGTAAATATCTGGTATGTGGGATGTATTTTCATTCACTGGACCAAATTTGGCACAAATACTCGATATGCCCAAATTTGAATACTGGTGGGGTTGGTGAGGGGATTGACTTTGTCATTTGAGAGTTGTAGTTGCTGGGATTTATAGTTAACCTACAATAAAAGAGCACTCCACCAATGATGGAATTGAACCAATCTTGGCACACAGAACTCCCATGACCAATAGAAAATACTGGAAGGGTTTGGTGGGCACTGACGTTGAGTTTTGGAGTTGTAGTTCACCTACGTCCAGAGAGCACTGTGGACTCAAACAATGATGGATCCGAACCACACTTGGCACAAATACTCAATATGCCCAAATGTGAACACTGGTGGAATTTGGGGAAAATAGACTTGACATTTGGAAGTTGTCGTTGCTGGGATTTATAGTTCACCTACAATCGAAAAGCATTCTGAACCCCACCAATAATGGTATTGGGCCACACTTCCCACACAGAACCCGCATGACCAACAGAAAATACTGTGTTTTGTGACTGTCTTTGGTGACTCCGCTGACATCCCTCACGACCCCCGCCCAGGGGTCCCGACCCCCAGGTTGAGAAACGCTGTCCTAGGACTACAGGCTGGGTTGCATGATTGAAACTCCATACCTAAAGATCTATGAGAACCTAAAACCTACTAAGATCACATTCCAAAATGGGAAATCAATGGCCTCATTCTAAAAGTGGTATTTCAAAGATGGAATCTCTATCAAGAGGATTCTACCTTGGGATCTTTCTGAACACTTAGGCAGGTCCTCTCACTGGCAATGAGAGAGAGGTTTTCTCAGTAGGCTTCCTAGATACTGAACAAAGAGCACTGTTGGAAAATAACAAAGGAGGACTCTTGAGCCATTTTGCCACCTCTAAGTTGCAGTACAAATCCCACATTAAAGAGAATTTGCATTAGCTGTATGGCTTTGCTACAAAGTGACTCTGGAGAAATGCATTCATATGGCTTTGTTACAATAAAGAAACTGGAAAATAGAATCTCAAAAGGTTCCCCGCTTCTCACTCCAAACAATTCATAATTTTGAAGGCAATTAAAAGCACTGAAAAGTAAAATAATAGATTACCACACACACGTATAATCACAGAACGAACGTTTTTGGAAAGAGTAGTTTCCATCCTGATATTGGAACGCTGCAAAGTGATGGAGACACTTGCTAACTTCAGACTAGTCATGGCGGAGACTCACACCTGATTGCAAAAAAGTGTTTTATCAATTGTTTCCTCCAGCACCATATTCATGTGCAAATATGAAACCACTAGGAAAATGTTTAAACAGGTGTAATCACAACTGCCTCTGAAAATTGGGTTGGAGGGCTGAAAGGAATCTTAACACGGTTCAGAAGGAGCGAAGGCAACACAAAAGCTGCTATCGCAGTCGATTAGGAATGTATCATGCAAAAGGAGAATGTTGTCATAGTAGCTATAAAAATGTCAGTGAAACTGAGCAACCATTAGCCAAGTAGTAAATGAAAGTGCGGGATAAAATGCAAAAAGGGGGAATGCGACTGAATATATTAAGGGAAATTATGCTTCACTCCGAGGGTAGATAAAGAAGCAAAGCAAAATAATATTTGCTCAAAATTCCTCTGAACAAATATGCACAGATAGCAACTGGAAAAGAATACACACGGTAAATCCGGGTAGCACAGTTAATATTTTAGGAAATAAACTTTGAGAGCTGAAACAAAGGCAAGGTGTGAGTAACTTCGAAGTCAGAGCCAGCATGCACAAAGCCAAGCACATAGTTGCTTTGTCCCACATATAAAGTGAGGATGCTTTGGGCACATATTTCTTTGCATACACACAGATGTACACACATAGTGTTTAAAGCTACGGATTGAATGTGATGATTTTAAATAACATTTTAAATGTCATGGTTGGGAATTGTAGGCGATTCTTCTTCTGGGCCACTTTCTAGACTGTATTAACACGGGTAGAGTGTCCAGATTAAGGGAAGTAATGGTCACACTCTCTTCTGCTTTGGTCAGACCTCACCTAGATTCCTGTTTCCTGTTCTGGGCACCAAAAAATATAATTTATAATATTATAATGTAATGCAATATACTACTACTACTACTAATAATAATAATAATAATAATAATAATGTATTGTTGAAGGCTTTCATGGCTGGAATCACTGGGTTGTTGTAGGTTTTTTCAGGCTATATGGCCATGTTCTAGAGGCATTCTCTCCTGACTACCTCTGAGGATGCTTGCCATAGATGCAGGTGAAACCTCAGGAGAGAATGCCTCTAAAACATGGCCATATAGCCCGAAAAAACCTACAACAACCCAATAATAATAATAATAATTATTATTATTATTATTTATTTATTTGTTTATTTATTTCGAGCGCTTCTACCTCGCCCTTCTCAACCCCCCAGGGGGGACGCAGGGCGGCTTACAAAAGGCACAATTTGATGCCTAACACTTCACAAAATACAATATAACAACAACAATTATAACTAGTTAAAACAATCAAATTAATACAATAGCAGCAATAAAAATCATCTTGTGGTCAACGTTCGCCAATTCATAAATCCATAGTCCATCCAGCATTATCATAAGTCCTTTCCTACTCTGGTCATCATTGTCCTTTATCCATCTGCCAGCTTACCCAAAGGCCTGGTCCCATATCCAGGTTTTTAACTTCCTCCTGAAAGAGAGGAGGGATGTTGATGATCTAATTTCCCCGGGGGGCGCATTCCACAGGTGAGGGGCCACCACCGAGAAGGCCCTGTCCCTCGTCCCCACCAGTCTCCCTTGTGATAAAGGTGGGGCCGAGAGCAGGACCTCCCCAGAGGATCTTAAACTCCGAGGTGGGACGTAGAAGGAGATATGTTCGGACAGGTACACTGGTAATTATAATGTGATATTATAATTATATATTTATATTACATGTAATATTACTAATAATATTACAATATCATGGTCTGATAAAATATAGTAATAATTGATATTGATATTGTACTATGCTAATAATATAATATATTGTGTGTGTGTAGATAGAAAGATAGATAGATAGATAGATAGATAGATAGATAGCCTTTTGGGATGAGGAGGGCGGCATATAAATGTCGTAAATAATAATAATGATAGTAATAATTCAAGAAGAAGATGGACAAGCTAGAACATGTCTAGAGAAGGGTAACCAAAATAGTCAAAAGTCTGGGAACCAAGTCTGTGATGAATGACTTACAGAGCTGGGTATATATTGTCGAAGGATTTCACGGCCAGAATCACTGGGTTGTTGTAGGTTTTTCGGGCTGTATGGCCATATTCTAGAAACATTCTCTCCTGATGTTTCGCCTGCACCCAATTTTCCTAGTTTCCAACAGACCTCACAGCCTCTGAGGATGCCTGCCATAGATGCAGGCAAAACGTCAGGAGACAATGCTTCTAGAAACATGGCCATACAACCTGAAAAACCTACAACAACCCAGATGTGGGTGTGTTTAGCTGGAAGAAAAGAAGGAGAGGGCATATGAGAGCCATGTTTAAATATGTGAAATGAGGAGGAGGCAGGCTTATTTTCTGATGTTCTGGAGTCTAGCAATCTCATCAGATGGGCCATCAGAATCACCATGAATCATGGCAAATCTAGCAGTACCCAGTGTGAGGAACCCATCAACCCATGCCCACATTGCCTTCCTTCCCTTCTATTTCATCCCACAGAGGGGGGCATCCATAGCCCAACTTCCCCCCATTGACTCCAATCGAACGAAGGAAGCCTCCCATGTTGCTGCCACAGCAGCATGCATTGGAAGTAGTTCTATGCTATGGGATGGGATCCGTCGGACTCGGTCGTAAAACTATAGAGCAGTGGTTCTCAATCTGTGAGTGGCCAGATGTTTTGACCTTCAACTCCCAGAAATCACAACAGCTGGTAAACTGCCTGGGATTTCTGGGAGTTGTTGGCCAAAACATCTGGGAACCCACAGGTTGAGAACCAATGCTATAGAGAAACCATGCCACTGATGAGGTCATTGGAGACTAGATTACAAGTAGCAAGGGGTTCAAATTGCAGGAAAGGAGTTTCCACCTAAACATTAGGAAGAACTTCCTGATGGGAAGAGGTGTTCAGCCATGGAATAAGCTGCCTCAAAGTATAGTGGAGTGTCCATCGCTGGAGGTTTTTAAGCAGAGTTTAGATGACCATTTGACAGGAGTGATTTGATTGTATTTTCCTGCATGGTAAATGGATTGGATCGGATATCCCTTGTGGTCTCTCCCAGCTCTATAATTCTGTGAAATATTCCAGGGAGCATTAGAGGTTCTTGTGGGGTCTTCTTCTCATGACCCAGAATACTAGGTTTGATCATAGGTCAGAATGAGCAGATCAATATTCTTCCCCTGGGGCCTTTCGAGGGACCATACTGGGCTCCCACCACCATCACCACCAAAAAGTGAAAAACACCAGACAAGGCAGGAATGAACTTCAGGTTTTGAGGAAGGTTTGAAAAATATCTCACAGTGTTAGTGTGTGTGCAATTATATAAAAAAAAACGCTGTTCATTCGTTCAGTCATTTCTGACGCTTTGTGACTTCATGGACCAGCCCACGCCAAAGCTCCCTGTCGGTTGTCACCACCCCCAGCTCCAGTCACTTCAAGGATACCATCCATCCAACTTGCCCTTGGTCAGCCCCTCTTCCTTTTTCCTTCCTTTCCCCCCAGCATCATTGTCTTCTCTAAGTTTTCCTTTCTTCTCATGATGTGGCCAAAGTACTTCATCTTGGCCTCTACTATTCTTCTCTCCAATGAGCAGTCAGGCTTTATTTCCTGAAGTATGGACTGGTTGGATCTTCTCACAGTCCAGCACTTTCCTCCAACACCACAACTCAAAAGCATCTCTCTTCCTTCGCTCAGCCTTCCCTAAGGTCCAGCTCTCACATCCGTAGGTTACTACGGGGAATACCATTGCTTTAACTATGCAGATTTTTATTGCCAGTGTGATGTCTCCACTCTTCATTATTTTATCAAGATTGGACATTGCTCTCCTCCCAAGAAGTAAGTGTCTCCTGATTTCCTGGCTGCAGTCTGCGTCTGCAGTAATCTTGCGCCTAGGAATACAAAGTCTGTCACTGCCTCCACGTTTTCTCCCTCTATTTCCCAGTTGTCAGTCATTCTTGTTGCCATAATCTTGGTTTTTTTGATGTTTAACTGCAACCCAGCTTAGGTCTAGGTTATTCTCTGATGTTTCGAGAAGAATATGGAATCTGTTACACCACTCTTTGGATATCAGCCAAGCTATTTAAAGTATATACTGCACTGACATCTAAAGTATGTCCAATATATCAAGGTCTTCAAAGTTGTACATGACAAAAGAGCAACAACTTGAAATAGGCATTTTTTAAAAAAAACAGAAGAGAACTGGTGAGAAGCATAAAAGTCTGCAATATGCCTGTAATTAATTCATACATCTAGCTGGAGTCGAGAAATGTGTTCATGCTGATCGTTCACATGTAATACTTCAAAACCAATCTGTCACACTTTTTTGTCCTTTAATGCCTGCTACCAAATGAAACAAATTTGACCACAGAGTCCTTTGCAGAAATGTATTCCAGCTATTTGATGCAATCAATTAATATTAATTTTAATGAATAACCCCTTTGAAACGCCACAAATCTGAACTAATGGAGGATATAGAAAGAGTAATAGGTTATGGCAACAATGAAGGATGACTGGGAGTTTTTGTTCTTTACCTATCGAAGTGGACATCAGCTGCCTTGCTTCTGAAATGCTACCACATAGCTAATTGCAAAGCAATTTGTTGCAGGAAATAGGATCACACCTGCAATTAGTCAACTCATTTGCTAATATTTACACATGCAGATTTCTTAAAACTCTAAATGTATGTTATTGGACACAGAAACTGCATATATAGCAGACAACCCACACATGGCTGTCTTATGTAACTCCCATAAATTTCTACGCAGAAATGACATCTGCATACAAAATTGGTAATGGGAAATTCCTAAAAGTCACTCCTAACTCTTGGTGTTTAACAACTTTAGTAACGAGAATAAAATAATCTTCCAACCCAATAGTCCCGAATTCTTGCAAATCGAACTAAGATCTTGGCCTGTTATAAATCCCATACTTAAATAGCACCTTATCTTACATTCTCCTCAATCTCTCCTAAACATTGAAAATGGGAGTCTACAAAGAATCTATATATCTATATATATAATTTATTTATGACATTTATATATGTGCATACAATATATTATATTATTAGCCTGGCACAATATTAGTATTATATATTATTATATTGTACTATGCTGCAATATTATTAATAATATTACATGTAATATAAAATTATTATATTATATTGTATTATTATTATATTGTACATACAATATATTATAATTATTAGCATAGCACAATATTAGTATTGTATGGTACTATACTACTATACTTCAATATTATTAGTAATATTACATGTATATACAATTATTACACACACTATGCAGGTAGAAGAAAGCATGGGCGGTGCACAGTGACTAATGTGGACCCTATGAATGAGAGACCACCATGTCACCTAATCCTCAGCAGTATTGCTCAAGTCTTGATTCAGCTTTGGCTTCCTTGGTTGCCTCTATCCATTTATTATGTAGTCTTCTTCTGTTCCAACTGCATTCCACTTTACCAGCTATCGTTGTCTGTTAAGAATTAGTTATGTCTTCTCATGATATATCCTGGCATCACTACAGTGGATCCCACAGTTACACAACCTACTATGGAACATGCAATATAATACTTTGACTAATGTGGATTCCATGAATGAGAGACCACCATGTCACCTCATCCTCAGCAGCCTTGCTCAGGTATTGATTCATCCTAGGCTTCCTTGGTTGCCTCTATCCATTTATTGTGTAGTCTTCTTCTGTTCCGACTGCATTCCACCTTACCAACTATCATTGGTAAGGAATTCTATATAAGTTGTATCTTCTCATGATACACCCCAACATCACTACACTGGATCCTACAGTTACACAACCTACTATGGAACATGCAATACAAAACTTTTACTAATGTGGACCCTATGAATGAGAGACCACCATGTCAACTCATCCTCAACAGCCTTGCCCAGGTCTTGGCTTCCTTGGTTGCCTCTATCCATTTATTGTGTAGTCTTCTTCTGTTCCGACTGCATTCCACTTTACCAACTATCATTGTCTGTTATATCGTTGTCTGTTAGAGTGAGTTATATCTTCTCATGATACACCCTGACATCACTACACTGGATCCCACAGTTACACACCTACTATGGAACATGCAATTCAAAACT
The DNA here is from genome assembly GCF_037176765.1 of Anolis sagrei. Lineage (NCBI taxonomy): Eukaryota > Metazoa > Chordata > Lepidosauria > Squamata > Anolidae > Anolis > Anolis sagrei. The sequence continues at coordinate 31,181,180 of NC_090028.1, forward strand.
TTGACTAATGTGGACCCTATGAATGAGAGACTACCATGTCACCTCATCCTCAACAGCCTCGCTCAGGTCTTGGCTTCCTTGGTTGCCTCTAACCATTTATTGTGTGGTCACTTCTGTTCCAACTGCATTCCACTTTACCAACTATCGTTGTCTGTTAAAGTGAGTTATATCTTCTCATGATACATCCTGACATCACTACACTGGATCCCACAGTTACGCAAACTAGTATGGAACATGCAATTCAAAACTTTGACTAATGTGGACCCTATGAATAAAAGACCACCATGTCACTTCATCCTCAACAGCCTTGCCCAGGTCTTGCCTTCGTTGGTTGCCTCTACCCATTTATTGCGGTCTTCTTCCGTTCCAACTGCATTCCACCTTACCAACAATCGCTGTCTGTTAGAGTGGGTTATGTCTTCACATTATACATCCCAACATCAACTGTGGATCCCACAGTTACACAACCGATGATGGAACATGCAATATGGCCTTGAGGTCACCCAGTTTGCACTGGTTGATTCGACTCCACACTCAAGAAGTTAAAACTGGGAGAGAAGGTCATGCAAAATGAGAGTCCACTCTAGGAACAACCTCCCAGAGAGAAGGAAATTGCTTGTATAACTATGTTTATATCAGGATAGCACCCTATCAAGATTCTGGCTTGACTCTTGTCTTGAAGAAGCAATTCAGAAAAGACCTCCTCAGGTTCTTTTTGTACACAACTATGGACAATACGTTGACTTCTCATATCAATCTCCGAAACGCTGTGTTCAGCTGCTCCATTGCTCCCTCTACCCTCGGCACAGGAGATAGACTGTGCATCATTAAGAGCCTTCTGTGAACCCAGCTGCAGCGTGGCCATCCTTTGTACCCCCTGCAGTCTCCACTACTGAGCATGCCCATCCTCCTAGGCATCTAATGGAGAGTACACATCAGAGGCAACGGAAGGTGGCGGGAGGGGTGGGGGAGAAAGTGGGGAGAACACACTTTAAACATTATCAGGTCAGCACAGGAGGAGGCAAGCAGTACAGAAGCCGGCGGAACTGCAGAAAGTTTTTTGATATACTCCGGAATGGACTCCCCAAAGACCTCAAGAGCGGGGAGAGGGGTCCCTTTTTCTTCCGACAAATTAAAACGTTTCAAAGGTGCCCCCAATCGGCCAGGTTGCTTCAGAAGGGGCTTCAGATCCCTAGATGGTTTTTGTAAGAAAAGGGAAAAGTGTGTGTGTGATGAGGAATGGAGGGGAGAGCAGTTCCAAACAGTGTCAGTTGGAGGGTATGTTTTCCCATGCGCCCCCCTCCCATCCAGACAAGGGGGGTCTGTTCTCTCGTTAGAAATATTCCCAGAGGCCCCAGTATGAAAACAAAGCAACATGTTTCCCATTCGTTTCCTCAAGGGATGCAGCCAGTCTGTTCCACCTCTGGGGAATGGCATCTAGGACCCAATATGCCACTGAGTTTGTGCATGTGTATATATGTGTATATTAGAGATACACATTGCAAAAGGAAGCAAAAGGGTTTTTTTCCCAAGGAGACATGTGTGAGTAGCACCAAATGGCCCCCCACATGTGTTATCCCTGCATAACAACGACAGCAGTCATAAGACCTAAGGAGTTGTAAAAGGAGGCACCATATTTAAGATCCCTTCGCCTTAGTCTTCAGAGCTATTTGCTTACTAAGAACAATGCCCATGACTCCTTGTTAACTGGAGAATAAAACAGTAAATTCTGAGAGTGCCTTGGCTCATGAGAAGATCCAACCAGTCCATACTCCAAGAAATAAGGCCCAACTGCTCACTGGAGGGAAGAATATTAAAGGCAAAGATGAAGTGCTTTGGCCACATAATGAGAAGACAGGAAAGCTTGGAGAAGAGAATGATTTTGGGGACAATAAAGGAGAAAGGAAGAGGGGCCGACCAAGGGCAAGAGAGATGGATGGTATCCTTGAAGTGAATGGCTTGACCTTGAAGGAGCTGGGGGTGGCAATGGCCGACAGGGAGCTCTTGCATGGGCTGGTCCATGGGGTCACGAAGAGTCAAAAGTGACTAAATGAATAAACAACAACAAAATGGGCAGTAACTTTTTTTTTTTACTGAAACACCCAACAATAATATGGATTTGTTGTCCCTCAAAATTTTCACTCTTGATCTGAACACAGGCTTCTTTTATTTTACTTAGTGCTGGTGTTATCTCATGATGTCTTCTCACAATAGCCAAGTCTGTCAAGCAATGGATCTACATAAATTGTCCAGGATGGGAAGTCCTATATGATTTGCAGGCCACTTTAACCATCTCAAATCATGTGCAAGAACTTCTGAGCATAGGACTACTACAAAATTAGCCAAAGACCATCAGAAAACACAGTATTTTCTGTTGGTCATGGGGTTCTGTGTGGGAAGTTTGGCCCAATTTCATAATTGGTGGGGATCAGAGTTCTCTTTGATTGTGGGTGAACTATAAGGTCCCAGGAACTACAACTTCCAAATATCAAAGTCTATTTTCCCCAAACTCCACTTGTGTTCACATTTGGGCATATTTAGTATCTGTGCCAAGTTTGATCCAGATCCATCGTTGTTTGTGTCCACAGTGCTCTCTGGATGTAGGTGAACTACAACTCCAAAACTCAAGGTCAATGCCCACCAAACCCTTCCAGTATTTTCTGTTAGTCATGGGAGTTCTGTGTTCCAAGTTTGGTTCAGTTCTATCACTGGTGGAGTTCTGAATGCTCTTTGATTGTAGGTGAACTATAAATCCCAGGAACAACAACTCCCAAATTAATCTCCCACTGCCCAACCCCACCAGTAATTAAATTTGGGCGTATTGGGTATTTGTGCCAAATGTGGTCCAGTGAATGAAAATACATCCTGCCTATCAGATATTTACATTAAGGTTCAAAACAGTAGCAAATTTACAATTATTAAGTAGCAACGAAAATAATTTTTATGGTTAGGGGGAACTGTATTAACTGGGATTATGGTGCAACAGGCTAGGAGTCAGCTGCATTAAAATCACTCCTGACTAAAAGGTCATGAGTTTGAAGCCAGTCCGGGTTGGAGGAAGCTTCTGACCAAATTGTGTAGCTTGCTGTAAACCTTTGCAGCCCGAAAGACAGTTGCATCTGTCAAGTAGGAAATTTAGGTACCGCTTACATGGGGAGGCTAATTTAACTAATTTACAATGCCATAAAAATCTCCAGCAAGGATGCAAAGAATGAGGAAGTACTTCATCAGTGTGACAAATGGACAATGAAGCGACAGCTCCCCTGGTGGCCAGAATGCCCTCATCAAATGTTAAACAGCCTCTGTGTGTCTGTCTATATATGTTGTGTGTCTATGGCATTGAATGTTTGCCATGTATATGTACATTGTAATCCGCCCTGAGTCCCCTGCGGGGTGAGAAAGACGGAATATAAATACTGTAAATAAATAAATATTAAGGGGTCACAGCATTAGGAAGGTTGAAAACCACTGATCAAGAGAAAGTTGCGATCGTTCTGTTTGGACATACCTATGAACCTAGTGTCACATCTCATTGTTAGGGTCCAGCCACTGAGTCATTCTGCAATAGGATGTATGCACTGGATATTGACAGATCACCAATAGTCCCACCTCCCTTTGGCTGCTTTATGCTTGAAATGTATCTCCAGCTGCCTAAAGACACGTTCTTCACACAGATCTTAATAAAAGAGGGGGAAGTTTGGTGGGAACGAAGCGAAATCACTATGGTCCAATTAGCAAAGCTCTCACCCTTCGCACCTGCAAACAAGAGATTGCATTAACACCTGCCACAAAAGCAAACATTTTTAGATAACTTCATCTTAACCTCCCTGACACTGCCGGCAAGCTCCCTGCTTAGCGCTACCGTGGAAATTATGATGAGTGACAGTGCCTATTTTTCTCCCAGAAAAAAAAAGGTTTTGTGCTAATCTTTGGTGTCAGCGTTTCAAATTCTCCCTTCAACGTTTGTGCATAATTCGCATTAATGATAATGGGCGCTCCGTATGTGGAAGAATAGATTCTTTAAATGCTAAATTGTTCAAGGGAAATCATTGCGATTATCAGAGACGAACGTCGCACACGAACACGCAACGCAACACTGTAGGGCCCTTGACAGATCTTCAGCGACATGCGTCTGGAGTGGCATGTGTAAGGAACTCCTCTGCGGTCTATGCATCAAAATAAACTAAGCTCTTGAGCCTTCACATATATTTATAACATCTGTGCAGATAGATAGATAGAAGAAACGGTTCTTGGCATTCTTCAGGAGAGAGAAAAGCAACCCTCGCAGCTGCACCAGAAATACGGGCCTTTGGATTGTTGTAATTTCATTTTTGAACTGGGTCTCATTCCAAATAGAACCAAAGCCTGAAAGCTAGCAGGGCCTTGCTGGGGAAAACAAAGACTGTAAATGTCACAAAAAAGCAAACCTTTCCCCTCAAAAATCCTTCTAAGACAACAAAAGTTGGGTTTCTACAAAAGCACACACACAAAAAGAACCTTAAACTTCTCAAGCATTTTGTTTTGACAACGTGTTTCAGAAATTTGCCAGTCCATGTGGACTGGAAGTCATCCCTTATGGTTTAACTGGGTGCTTCCTCCATCCATGTTCAACATCTACACAAATGACCAGCCACTGCCAGAAGGGACAGAGAGTTCCATCTATGCTGATGATCGTGCCATTACTACTCAAGCAGGGAGCTTTGAGACAGTAGAACAGAAGCTCTCCGAAGCTCTAGGTGCTCTTACTGCCTATTACAGGGAAAACCAGCTGATCCCCAATCCATCTAAAACACAGACATGTGCCTTTCATCTCAAGAACAGAGAAGCATCCCAAGCTCTGAAGATCACCTGGGAAGGAATCCCACTGGAGCATTGCAGCGCACCCAAATGCCTGGGAGTCACTCTGGACTGTGCTCTGACCTACAAGAAGCACTGCCTGAACATCAAGCAAAAAGCGGGTGCCAGAAACAATATCATACGAAAGCTGACTGGCACAACCTGGGGATCACAACCAGATACAGTGAAGACATCTGCCCTTGCGCTGTGCTACTCTACTGCTGAGTATGCATGCCCGGTGTGGAACACATCTCACCACACTAAAACAGTGGATTTGGCTCTGAATGAGACATGCCGCATTATCACGGGGTGTCTGCGCCCTACACCACTGGAGAAATTACACTGTTTAGCCGGTATTGCACCACCTGACATCCGCCGGGAAGTAGCAGCCAATTGCGAAAGGACCAGGGCAGAGACATTTCCAGCTCATCCCCTATTTGGGTATCAGCCAGCACGTCAACGACTTAAATCTAGAAATAGTTTTCTAAGATCTACAGAGACACTCGCTGGAACATCTCAGCAAGCGAGAGTCCAAAAGCGGCAGGCTCAAACCCAGCACCTCCACCAATGGCTGATACCAAATGAGAGACTCCCTCCTGGGCACACAGAAGACTGGGCAACTTGGGAGGCACTGAACAGACTGTGCTCTGGCACCACGAGATGCAGAGCCAATCTTGAGAAATGGGGCTACAAAGTGGAATCCTCGACATGCAAGTGTGGAGAAGAGCAAACCACTGACCACCTGCTGCAATGCAACCTGAGCCCTGCCACATGCACAATGGAGGACCTTCTTGCGGCAACACCAGAGGCACTCCAAGTGGCCACATACTGGTCAAAGGACATTTAATCAACTACCAAACTCACAAGTTTTGTATTTTGTCTGTTTGTTTGCTTTGTTCTGTCAGAAATGTAATATAATGGACTGGTTGCTCTGACACGACAAAAACTGGGTGTCACTCTGAATAAATAAGTCTTGAAAGCCAGCAGGACCTTGCTGGTGAAAACAAAGATTGTAAATGTAAAATGTAAACATTACAAAAAGCAAAACTTTCAAAAAAAAATCCAGCAAAGGCAACAAAAGTTGGGTTTCTATAAAAACACGCCAAAAAAAGCCCCTCAAACTTCTCAAGCATCTTGTTTTGACAACGTGTTTCAGAAATTTGCCACATTTAAACTATAGAAATGTGAGCAATTCAATGTCATGACATACAAAATTGAAGCATAATTGCTTCTAAGTGGTTGACTAGCAGTGAGCGTTTCTCTTCTTCCCCTCCCTGAGCCCAACAAAGCTGAAAATGTGTTGCTTAAAGTGGAAGATCTTGTCAAAAGTTTCACTTTAACGTACGTGGGATGGGAAAGGGACAAGGCTGCATTAAGGCATTTTAAGCGGCTTTCCAAATGGAGACAATTGCGTCTTTTAAACCAGGAGGTTCTTATTCACTCTTAGCGGAAGCCTCCCCAAGGTGAGTGAGACAAGTGTTTGAAACATACCTCCCAAGTGTCCAAATTTAAGATCAGGGGGAGATAAAATGGAAAGTAGCAAGAGCTTGCACCAGATGTTTCATTTCCGAGAACTCCAAGAAACAAAAGCTCATGAAGAAGATACAGTAAAGTCTCGCTTATCCAACCTTCACTCATCCAACGTTCTGTATTATCCAATGCAGTCTGCCTCCCGCCCGGATCCACAGCTCTTTCAATACATTGCAATGTTTTGGTGTGAAATTCGTGAATGCAGTTTGTTTTGTTTTGTTTTTTCATGTGAGAGGAAGCCACAGGGAGGAGAGAGCAAGCTTGTTTTCTGCTTCCTTGGAGACTAGGACAAAGAACAATGGCTTCAAACTACAAGAAAGAAGATCCCATCTGAACTTGAGGAAGAACTTCCTGACTGTGAGAGCCATTCAGCAGTGGAACTCAGTGCCTCGGAGTGTGGTGGAGGCTTCTTCTTTGGAAGCTTTTAAACAGAGGCTGGATGGCCATCTGTCAGGGGTGATTTAAATGCAATATTCCTGCTTCTTGGCAGGGGGTTGGACTGGATGGCCCATGAGGTCTCTTCCAACTCTTTGATTCTATGATTCAATGATTCTATGTCAGGAGCGACTTGAGAAACTGCAAGTCGCTTCTGGTGTGAGAGAATTGGCCATCTGCAGGGATGTTGCCCAAATGCATTTTTTAAAATGTTTTTACAGATTACCTGTCCAAACATATCTCCTGTTACGAACCATCACAAAGTTTAAGATCATCTGGAGAGGCCCTGCTCTCAATCCCACCACCATCGCAAACGCAATTGGTGGGGATGAAGGACAGGCCTTCTCAGCAGTGGCCTCCCATCTGTGGAACTTCCTCCCTAGGAAATCAGACTGGCCACCTCCTTCCTGCCTTTCAGAAGGAAACTTTATGGGACCAGGCATTTAGCTAGTGACTAGCAGCAAATGGAAAGAAGACTCAGGCAACCTATGACAATGAATAGACCCAGACTTGGATTTAGTTTTTAACTGGGTGTTTAATCAATTGTTTTAATTAACTGTTTAATGTATTTATTGAAATGTTTTATGGTTATGATGGCACTGTATGGTGCTTGTTATGAGGCCACTCTTAGTGGGATATAAATATAGGAAATAAATAAATAAATGTACCATCCTTGTGGGAGGCTTCTCTCGTGTCCCTTCATTGAGCTGGAGCTGATAAAGGGAGCTCATCCGTGCTCTCCCCAGGTTGGATTCGAATCTGCAACCTTCAGCAACCCAACCTTCAAGTCATCAGTCCTGCCGGCACAAGGGTTTAACCCACTGCGCCACTGGGGACACCGTAAATACAGTAATTACTACATAACGTTACCGTGCATTGAACTGTTTTTTTTTCTGTCAATTTGTTGTAAAACATGATGTTTTGGTGCTTAATTTGTAAAATCGTAACGTAATTTGATGTTTAATAGGCTTTTCCTTAATCGCTCCTTATTATCCAACATTTTCGCTTATCCAACATTCTTCTGGCCCGTTGATGTTGGATAAGCGAGACTCTGCTGTACAATCATGCCATTCTCGATCTCAGTATGGATTCTGGGACAATGTATTGTCGAAGGCTTTCATGACTGGAATCACCGGGTTGTTGTAGGTTTTTTGAGCTGTATGGCTATGTTCTAGAAGCATTCTCTCCTGACATTTCACCTGCATCTATGGATAGCATCCTTAGAGGTTGTGAGGTCTACAATTATAACAGCAAAACAACACTCAAACACAGGGAAACTCCAGAGAGGAAACAATCAGGGACAGCTAATCACCTCTCAACAAAAGATTCCCCCAGGCACTAACAAGCCACACCAAAAAACTGCCAGGCCAGCAAATGCTAATCAAGGTGGCCAGCTGAAACATTCACACCTGCCTCGAACAGACAAGAGTTCTTTGTCCCACCCTGGACATTCCACAGATATATAAACCCAATTTTCCTAGCCCCAAACAGACCTCACAACCTCTGAGGATGCTTGTCATAGATACAGGCATAACATCAGGATGGAATGCTTCTAGAACAGGGCCATATAGCCCGAAAAACCTACAACAACCCAGCATCTGGGGCAAATTTAAGCTTTTCCATAGACAATCCAATGGCACTACAAAGACCACAGTCAGAGATACACGGAAAAAATGTTTCATTTTTCAGATCCAAAACCTAGTCACAAACTAAGAGAACCATGGTTTGTGTAAACAGTGGTTAGCTGTTATACCACTAAGAAAACACAATTAGGAACACTACTATGCCTCAAAAGGTGAATTACAGATGGGAAACATGATGAAATGTGACATTTGTTGACCAATATAAATTCAAAAACCAGCATAATAAGTAGATATATAACTTGAAACTATTGTTTCTCTACTGCATGAGTTTCAGCCAAGGATCAGACCATGGTTTGGCATTACATCTGTATTCAACCTAGAAAGGAAATCGAGACGTTCACACTCAACCCAGCAACAGTCCACATCTCTCTAATTAAAACTATTTTTATCTTCAGGATTATTCTTAACAAACAATATGGCTTGGAGAAGTGCACCAACTGTTTCATTTGCCCAAGATTGATGAGAAAATTAACTCTGAATACTCCTGATCCACACATATATCCACACTGATACAACGGCACCTTGGAGGTCCCTGTGAGTCAGCTCCTCATCCACCTGCATTTATTGAAGCCAGGTACGGAGAACGACACTGAGTAGAAAAGTCCAAGGAAGAAGAAGGAAAGAATTTCTGTGAAAGAATGAAAGTATTCTTACCTATCATGTGATTTGCAACATGGATCTGTATCTCTCTTTCATTCTCAAAGGTCATCTGGCACTTGATGCACTGATAGGTCTTCTTCTGTTGAAACAAGAGTAGCAATAAAAAGTAGTAAGAAAATTACATTCATTATGATAATTTGCCTGCAATAGGAAAAAAAAATACCATCTTGTATATTCCTCTGTCACTGTTTATGCTCAGGCTCATCTTCTCCTAGAGCAGTGGTTCCCAACCGTTTTTTGACCAGGGACCACTTTGACCAGGAACCACTTTGACCAGGGACTCCTTTTAACCAGGGACCACTTTGACCAGGGACCACTTTGACCAGGGACCCCTTTTAACCAGGGACCACTTGACCAGGGACCACTTTGACCAGGGACCACTTTGACCAGGGACCGCTTGACCAGGGACCACTTGACCAGGGACCGCTTGACCAGGGACCACTTAGACCAGGGACCGCTTGACCAGGGACCGCTTGACCAGGGACCACTTTGACCAGGGACCACTTGACTAGGGACCACTTTACCAGGGATCACTTTGACCAGGAACCACTTTGACCAGGGACCACTTTGACCAGGGACCACTTTGACCAGGGACCACTTTGACCAGGGACCATTTTGACCAGGAACCACTTGACCAGGGACCACTTTGACCAGGGACCACTTTGACCAGGGACCACTTGACCAGGGACCACTTTGACCGGGGACCATTTTGACCAGGGACCACTTTGACCAGGGACCACTTGACCAGGGACCATTTTGACCAGGGACCACTTCCCCTCACATATTTATACATGGCTATCGCGTTTCTTCTCAGCCTTCTCTTCTGCAGGCTAAACATGCCCAGCTCTTTAAGCCGCTCCACATAGGGCTTGTTCTCCAGACCCTTGATCCTTTTAGTTGCTCTCCTCTGGACACATTCCAGCTTAGAGTCAACATCTCCCTTAAATTGTGGTGCCCAGAATTGGACACAGTGTGATTCCGGATAAAGTGGTATGTTTATTATTTGTTTAGTCGTTTCCAACTCTTCGTGACCTCCTGACCAGCCCATGCAAGAGCTCCCTGTCGGCTGTCACCACCCTCAGTTCCCTCAGAGTCAAGCCAGTGACTTCCAGGATGCCATCCATCCATCTTGCCTTTGGTCGGCCCCTCTTTCTTTTTCCTTCCATTTTCCCCAGCATCATTGTCTTCTCCTCATAGAGCTTGTTCTCCAGACCCTTGATCATTTTAGTCGCCCTACACTTCTTTTTATTGTCATTGTCTCCAATATACAAGATACAGAAAACCTACTTGGACATTTTAACCGAAACTATGGTTTCAAGGGAGAAAAAAAAATAATGCAGAACTTCAGGCAGAAAAAAGGATACCTTGCAGAAGTGAAGGTATGAACCCTAGAGCCACGGAAAACCTACAATGAAATGTGACACGGATTTTCTTCCCCCATTTGTTAGACTTCTCCTGTGTCACACTAATGAAGCTTAGCTGCTGAAACAAGGAGATAGCGTGAAGAAGCAATTACATGAGCCATTTATTCAATCAGAGAAGATGAGGTTTGTATTTAAGAGTGGCAGGGGTGTGTCCTCGTGGTGCTGAGACAGAAGGAAATCCCTAGGAATAATTTATGCCGGGATTAAAAGTTAAAATGGTTGTGACAGCAAAGCAACGCCGTGACGATATTTTGAAGCCCGTCACTAATGTTTCTCTCCTTTTTTTTGCAGATTAGCTCGTTTTATATTGTCAGACCAAGTGGCAGGAATGTCCATTGCTTACTAACAGCACCAAGGAGGATACTTGATCTGTACTAAGGTAATTTGTATACAGATTGTGCAAGTCTGTAAAAACACAGGAAGAGATATATTACAGCCCTACCTAGAGCAGAACAGAACAAGGAGTCTACAGGGTTTCTTTTCACGTCAGGAGCAACTTGAGAAACTGCAAGTTGCTTCTGATGTGAGAGAACTGGCCGTCTGCAAGGACGTTCCCCAGGGGATGCCCCGATGTTTTACTATCCTGTGGGAGGCTTCTGTCATGTCCCCACACAAGAAGCTGGAGCTGACAGATGGGAGCTCACCCCACTCCCCAGATTCGAACCACCGACCTTTCGTCAACAGTCCTGCCAGCACAAGGGTTTAACCCATTGCACCCTTGGGAAGTCTACAGATAAGCACATTTTGAGAATATGATATACAAGATATAGTTTTACCGGATTGGCATAGAATCTTGGCATTGGTTGCCCAGCCCCAGCCACATTCTGGACATGGAGATCAAGAGGTGTCATAAACCCTAAGAGAATCCAAGAATTCAAATATTTCCATTGCATTTCGATTTGAACTACTAGGTAGGCAGAAGTTGGGCTAAAGTATTGGCTTTTCAAGATAGAAGTTTGTCTCATGTGATTCCAAATGCATCACTCCGAAATTTTCCAACTGATGCACTCCAAATGAGTTAATGCTGATACCTACATAGGTTTAGCACTTTGATAATTATTTCAGTTTCAATTTCAAACTAAAATCCAAGGTGTATTCAATACCTTGTTCCACCAACCAGAGACTAGGGATGTAAATAGGGGTGCGTCTGCACTAAAGAATCAATGCAGGACCGAGCTTTAGCACAGCAGGTTAACCACTAGCTGCAGTAAATACTGCCAATCAAAAGGTTGCCAGTTCGAAGCCCTGGTTGGGGTGATGTCATGTATCATGTTCTGCAGTTGATGATGGTTGGTGGTGGTAGGCCTAGCAGTTGGTGACGGAAGGGTTAATGGAAGTCTTAGTTCTAAAGGGTTGAGTAATCTGTAAGTAAGAGTTCATGGGTGAAAGCAATTAAGGATGGAGGTATACAAGAGATAGGTTGGGTGTTTCTGGATATAATGAGCAAGCCTTGGGAATGATACTTGAGAGAAAAATATTTGTCTTATTTTGGTGGTAGATGCTGGTGATTTTCCCCCAGCCTTGTGGATTTCTGGTATCCTGGCCTGTCTCCTGTACTCTTGGAACCCTAGAACCTTGAATCTCTGGGCAGGCTTCTGTCTATGGTCTAGATCAGGGGTCTTCAAACTAAGGCCCGCGGGCCGGATACGGCTCTCCAAGGTCATTTACCCGGCCCTCGTTCAGGGTCAACCTAAGTCTGAAATGACTTGAAAGCACACAATAACAACAACAATCCTATCTCGTCAGCCAAAAGCAGGTCCAGACTTCCCACTGAAATACTAATAAGTTTATATTTGTTAAAATTGTTCTTCATTTTAATTATTGTATCATTTTTAAGTGTTTTCTGCATTACAACTAAGATATGTGCAGTGTGTATAGGAATTAATTCATGTTTTTTTCAAATTATAATCTGACCCTTCAACAGTTTGAGGGACTGTGACCTGGCCCTCTGTTTAAAAAGTTTGAGGACCCCTAATCTAGACTCTTGGTCCCTGGACTTGCTCATTGAACTCTTGGCGTTTGACTGGACCTTTTGACTATGGTGTTATCTTGAATCTGCAACAGTGTTTTCTGTCAGTTTTTGTTTTATATTCTGTGGCTGAGTGCTATCTTTATGTTTTATATTTTGGACTATTAAAACAGCCAGAAAGTAAGTGCTATTTTAATTAAATTGTTTAGCACAAACTTTGAGTTTGTTTGGTTCATCTCTACCTGAATACGGCAGAGCCCAGACATCGTGGCAGATGAACTCCTGTTCTTTAGCCCAACTTCTGCCTACCTAGTAGTTCAAAAACAGCAGTATGAATAAATAAATAAATACCGCTTTAAGAGGGAAGGTATTTAAGGCACCCATAAGGAAGTGCCAGAAAAATGTCAGTGATTTGATCAAGGAGGAAATTTACGAACTAAGCCCTTTGGCAGGGAAGGTGGAGCGACAGCACCCCCCAAAGCCAGAACCAAACACAGCCTCCAAGATTCATGCATGTTTTTGAACTGTTAAATTGGCAAAAACTGGGGCTAACAGCAGGAGCTCACCCTGCTCCCTGGATTCGAACCTCCAACCTTTCGGTCAGCAAGTTCAGCAGCTCAGTGGTTTGACCTGCTACGCAACCCACGGGGCTATATACATAGCCTTTTTTTTTCTGTCGGTGGTACTGAAATTAATGTGTGTCATGCACGCAATGGCACCTTAGAGTTGGGAAAATACAGGATTTTCTCGAAATCTGGGAAATATGGCATTTTTTTGGGAAATCAGGGAAATATAGCATTTTTCGGAAAATAGAGTGAGCAGTGTGTTACCTTGTAGATGTTACTGGACTACAACTCTCATCACTTTTCTGGCCCAACTTACATATCCGAATGCATCTCCCCATATGAACCATCTAGGACCTTAACATCATCTGGGGAGGCCCTGCTCTCGTTACCGCCTTCATCACAAGTACGTTTGGTGGAGACGAGATACAGAGCCTTCTCGGTGGTGGCCCCTCGGCTGTGGAATGACCTCCCTTTAACATTACGGAAAAAAGTCAAGACATGGCTTTTTGAACAAGTGTTTGCAAATGCAGAATAGCTGACACAGGAAAATGGAACAACTACACAATGAGTCCGGATGACATTTTTAACAAGGACACACTATGAATTTATGTTTATTGATTTGCTTAGTTTTTATTATGTTATATTTTTAATTGTACTTAAAACATTGTAAGCACTGAATTTTGCTCTGTTAACCACCTTGATTCGCCTGCAGGCTGAGAAAGGCGGTATACAAATACAGTAAGTAAGTAAATAAAATAAAATAAATCATTCTTCTCAATAAACTATGCTGGTGTGGATGGAGCCTGAAGTTCAACAACATCTGTAAGTCCAGGTCTTACACGAAATCTTGGGTAGAAGACACAATTAAACGCTACCTATCTCTCTCTCTATCTCTCTTTCTCTCACACTCTGTGTGTGTGTACGTGCGTGTGTCTGTGTGTGTGTGTGTGTGTGTGTGCCCAGAATTGTGTCCAATTCTGGGCACCACAATTCAAGAGAGATATTGACAAGCTGGAATGTGTCCAGAGGAAGGCGACTAAAATGATCAAGGGTCTGGAGAACAAGCCCTATGAGGAGCGCCTTAAGGAGCTGGGCATGTTTAGCCTGAAAAAGAGAAGGCTGAGAGGAGACATGATAACCATGTATAAATATGTGAGAGGAAGTCATAGGGAGGAGGGAGCAAGCTTGTTTTATGCTTCCCTGGAGACTAGGACGTGGAACAATGGCTTCAAACTAGAAGAAAGGAGATGTCATCTGAACATGAGGAAGAACTTCCTGACTGTGAGAGCCATTCAGCAGTGGAACTCTCTGCCCTGGAGTGTGGTGGAGGCTCCTTCTTTGGAAGCTTTTAAACAGAGGCTGGATGACCATCTGTCAGGGGTGATTTGAATGCAATATTCCTGCTTTTTAGCAGGGGGTTGGATTGGATGGCCCATGAGGTCTCTTCCAACTCTATGAATCTATGATTCTGTGTGTGTGTGTGTGTAGTAAAAAGAACCTGGGAGCATCTCTCTTTCTCTCTTCTTCTTGCCCATTAATTATTTTTCAAAAGGCTCTCCCTGCAACCCCTTTCTCCCTCAATGTTTACCTTGGAGATTTTCCGAGATTCTCTAAGCCACACCTGCAGGATTTCAGAGGTGTTCTTGTTAGTGGAGTATTACAGGCATCCAGAGCTTCTTCTATATTCCGAGCGTGCCCTTTCCCTCTTGAGCTACAAATATCAATACATTCTGGCACTTACTGAAACATGTACTCCTATTGTTTTTAATGTAATCTCAATATAGCTCCTCTCTGACTATATATTTTTGTAATCCTCTCCTGTTAGACCCGGAGTAAAGGAGGTAGGGAAAAAAAACCACTTGCACATACACAAAAATCAATAATGGTCCGAAATAAAAAGAAGGAAAGAAACGCGGGGAGGGAAGGAGAGAGAGGAGCTGGTCAAGAATTATAGAGTAGTAGCGTCATTTCGACAGCTGTAGGCTGTTCGGTTTGTATTGCGCGCACAAGGCAGGCTGGAGTAAAAACGGCTTTTTACCTGTTGTATTACAAATCAACAAGAGATTAGAAAACAGAGAACATGTTGTTCAATTTAGTTTGACTGGCTATCTTTGATAAGCGCTTTTAACAAGCTGCTGGAAGTTACTGTACTCTGGAAAGGCAATTGGTGTTCAGGGCCCTGGCTGTAATGTTAAAAATTTATGGGGTTACATGTGACCAATCTCCTTCTGAGGTCAAGCTCTTTGTGTCTGTGAGCCAAAATGAAATAGATAAATAATCTAACACCACCATCCTAAAAGTGTGTGCCTGACCTAATTGTTCTTACACTTATTTGTACCTCCTGCATTTTGCCTTTCCCTCTTTCTCTGCTTGCAATTACAGAAGCGTCTCACTTATCCAACCTTCACTCATCCAACGTTCTGTATTATCCTGCTCGGATGCATTGCTGTTTCAATACATTGCAATGTTTTGGTGCAAAATTCGTAAATACAGTAATTACTACATAACGTTACCATGCATTTATTTATTTATTATTTACTAGCCATCCTCTGCCACGCGTTGCTGTGGCCCACATGGAAGTTCTGTGTGGGAGGTTTGGCCTATTTCTAAAGTGATTTCACTCAAAGACCCTTTCACTACCATTGGTGGGGTTCAGAATGCTCTGTGATTGTAGGTGAACTATAAGTCCCAGCAACTACAACTCCCAAATGTCAAGATTCTATTTTCCTCAAACTCCAACAGTGTTCACTTTTGGGCATATTGAGTATTCATGTAACGTTTGGTCCAGATTCATCATTGTTTGAGTCCACAGTGAACTCTGGATGTAGGTGAACTACAACTCCAAAACCAAAGGACACTGCCTTGAGTTGCCTCCGGGCTGAGAAAGGCGGTATACAAATGTGGTAAATCTATATAAATAAAAATGTAATGTTTGTTTGTGGGATTAACAGAACTAAAAAACCACTGGACGAATTGACACCAAATTTGGACACAAGACACCTAACAACCAAATGTATGTCCTTCACTCAAAAACATTGATTTTGTCATTTGGGAGTTGTACTTGCTGGGATTTATAGTTCATCTACAATCAAAGAGCATTCTGAACCCTACCAACGATTGAATTGAACCAAACTTGGCACACAGTTCTCCAATGACCAACAGAAAATACTGGTGGGCAGTGTCTTTTGGTTTTGGAGTTATAGTTCACCTACATCCAGAGATCACCGAGGACTCAAACAATGATGGATCTGGACCAAACTCTACACGAATACTCAATATGCCCAAATGTGAACACTGGGGGAGTTTGGGGAAAATAGAATCTTGACATTTGGGAGTTGTAGTTGCTGGGATGTATAGTTCACCTACAATCAAAGAGCATTCTGAACCCCACCAACGATGAAATTGAACCAAACTTGGCACACAGTTCTCCCATGACCAACAGAAAACACTGGAAGGGTTTGGTGGACAGTGTCCTTTGGTTTTGGAGTTGTAGTTCACCTACATCCAGAGTTCACTGAGGACTCAAACAATGATGGATCTGGACCAAACTCTACACAAATACTCAATATGCCCAAATGTGAACACTGGTGGAGTTTGGGGAAAATAGAATCTTGACATTTGGGAGTTGTAGTTGCTGGGATTTATAGTTCACCTACAATCACAGAGCATTCTGAACCCCACCAACAATAGAATTGGGCCAAACAGAACCCCCATGTGGGCCACAGCAACGCGTGGCAGGGGATGGGTAGTACAATAAATAAATAAATTTCTTCCCACCGCTGTCACAGATGTATAAAACATGGGGTGCTGGATATCCCTATTGTGAGCCAAGCAGCCCTGCTAAAGGGGAATTAGCTGCATACACAATGCAGCTTTACCCCAGGGATCTTGGGGTTTGAGGGGGTGTCCACATTGTAATTCAAGCAATGCTGCTAAAGAAGCATTAGCCGCACTCACAGACTGCTGCGACACCCCAGGGACCTGGGCCTGGCTTGCGTCCTTCTAAATGTCAAGGTTGACAGTGTCAGAGGAGACAGGCCAAAGCCTGGACCAGGAGCAGTTATAGGTCAAGCGGATGGGGTCCGTGGAGAATGATGAGGGGACAGCCCAAAAGGGCAAATGCATTGTTTGCATCCATCCGCCTGCTCCGGAGATTGTTATTGTTCCGGGGAAGGTAGAACGGCAGGTCTATGGCATTAGCATATATGCCAATCTCAGGCTCCTGTGTAAAGTGTAATTTGGTGCAGGTCTGAATTCTGATTTTTCATTATCTTCTACAAAAGAAATCTGCCCTCTTGGGAGGAGATTCAAAGCATTTACTTTGTTGAAGAACTTAAATTCTCTCCTGAGAAAAGAAGAGGTATGGAAGCTCTTGCTGAAGAGACACAGTTAAAAGTAGGCGTGCGGGAGGAGAACGGTAGCAATTTCCACTCACGACAACTGTGTTATGGGAAGGGGGGTGGAAAGAGGGAGAGAACAGGTTCAAGCAAGAGCTTGGAGTATTTCAGCTTCTGTGTGCGCCCTCATATGAAATCGGAATTAGTGCGGCATAAAAGACCGTTCCTGTTCTTGAAGACGAGTGTGAAACACAATGAAGGACCGCGAAGTAGAAAGACGGCAGTGGGGCTAATAAGTAGTTTTTGGATGATGAACTCTCAAGAGGCTTCGCGCTGAAGGGAGAGGTGTTTCCATTCCGTATTTTATTCTCTGCAGAATTAGATGTATATCACAGCTGGAGGCTGGTCTAGTCACCGATTCGCTTGACCCCGAGGGAGCACTATGCAGTTGCAGGGAGTGAAACAAAGCAAAGAATCTTTCGCTCGGATTGTTTCAAGCTCAGAGCAATCCTTTGAACTCAACACATTGTCACGATTGGCAAGATCTACGAGACAGACTTTTAACAGCTCTATCCTGGCCCCAGACAAGGCAAAGTTTCATCAGGGCCAGATGGGGGCTTCCAGCTTAAATGGGGAGAAAGGACCTTCTTCTAGTGTCAAGCATGTTGACGACTTTATGAGTGTGATTTCTTTGAAAAACAAAAAAGTCATACTGGTGTGTGACATATTATGCACACATCCCTTTTGCTTACTGATCATGAACCGTTCCAAGACTCAACAATCCTTCCAACGATATTTGGGACACCAAGAAAGCAAGAGCCTCCTGCACCACAACTAAAGTCCTCGTGGACAACAAGTTAAAAATGAGCCAATAATGTCATGCAGCGGCAAAAAAAGCCAATGGGATTTTGGCCTACATGAATAGAAGTATAGTGTTTAGACACAGGAAAGTCATACGTTAAAGGTAAAGGTTTTCCCCTGATATTAAGTCCAGTTGTGTCCTACTCTGGGGGTTTGTTTATTTATTTATTTATTTATTTATTTCAAGGTTTTATATACCGACCCTCTCACCTTCAAAGAGGGATTCGGACCGGTTCACATGTGTTAACATACAAAGAATATACAATAACAACACAATGCCACTTCATTACACGATTAAAATATCAGCACCATACACATTAAAACATTATCATCCCAGTTAAAAGAGCCAAATCGTCCGACACCATCACAATCCCATTCATCATCCTCCTTTTATGTGGGCAAAGAATTAAATCAGTTGTCAAACGCCGCGTTCCAAAACCAGGTCTTTGTTAGTTTCCTGAACGTCATGAGGGAGGGGGCAGTTCGGATCTCTAATGGTAGGGAGTTCCAAAGTCGAGGGGCCACCATCGAAAAGGCCCTGTCCCTCGTCCCCACCAGCCGTGCTTGTGCAGGAGGTGGGACCGAGAGCAGGGTCCCTCCAGACGATCTTAGTGGTCTTGATGGTTTGTAGGGGAGAATACGTTCGGAGAGGTAAACAGGGCCGGAGTCGTTTAGGGCTTTATAGGTTAACACCAGCACTTTGAATTGTGCTCGGAAGCTAATTTATTTACTTACTATATTTGTATACCGCTCTTCTCAGCCCTCAGGGCGACTCAGGGTTGGTGCCCATCTCCATTTCTAAGCCAAAGAGCCAGTGTTGTCCGTAGACACCTCCAAGGTCATGTGGCCAGCATGACTGCATGGAGCACCGTTACCTTCCCACCAGAGCAGTACCTCAACTTACCTGTCCAAACTGTCCGAACATATCTCCTCCTAAGAACTAGCTAGGACATTAAGATCATCTGGGGAGGCCCTGCTCTCGGTCCGCCTGCATCACAAGTACGGTTGGCGGGGACGAGAGACAGGGCCTTCTCAGTGGTGGCCCCTCGGCTGTGGAACACCCTTCCCACAGAAATTAGATCGGCCCCCTCCCTGTTCACATTTCGGGAGAAAGTGAAGACCTGGTTGTTTGAGCAGGCATTTGAATAGGCAGTGTAACTAATATAGAAATATGGAACATTTGGATGATGAGACTGGATCTTGATTTTAACTATGAGACGAGATGAGATGCTATGATGTTTATTGTTATAATGTTATTCTCTTAACTTGTTTTTAACTGTTTTTATCATGTTTAAGTAATGTATTTGCTTTATTAACCGTGCTGAGTTGCCCTGAGGGCTGAGAAGAGTGGTATACAAATATAGTAAATAAATAATACCTATTAATCTACTCACATTTGAATGTTTTCGAACTGCTAGGTTGGCAGAAGCTTGGGCTGACAGCGGAATCTCACACCGCTCCCTGGATTCGAACCTGTGACCTTTTGGTCAACAAGCTTAGAAGCGGAGTGGTTTAACCCACTGCACCACTGGGGACTCCCCCCTATATTTTACCATGCTACCCCTCTATTCTGCCTTGGTCAGACCACTTTGGGAAAGGTGTACGGCAGAGTTGTATACTCTCACCCAACCTATTCAACTTGTATGCAGAACACATCATGCGATGTGCGGCGCTTGACGAATGCAAGGCTGGGGTTAAAATTGCTGGAAGAAACATTAACAATCTTAGATATGCAGACGACACCACTTTGATGGCCGGAAGCGAGGAGGAGCTGAGGAGCATTCTAATCAAAGTGAAAGAAGAAAGTGCAAAAGCTGGGTTGCAGTGAAACATAAAAAAAAACCAAGATTCTGTCAATCGAACCAATTGATAACTGGCAAATAGAGGGAGAAAACATGGAGGCCGTGACAGACTTTGTATTTCTTCGTGCAAAGATGACTGAAGACGCAGACTGCAGCCAGGAAATCAGAAGATGTTTCCTTCTTGGGAGGAGAACAATGACCAATCTTGATAAAAATAGTGAAGAGTATAGATATCACACTGACAATGAAAATCCACATAGTTAAAACAATGGTATTCCCCATAGTCACCTACACATGTGAGAGCTGGATCATAAAGAAGACTGAGCGAAGGAAGATAGATGCTTTTGAACTATTGGAGGAAAGTTCTGAGAGTGCCTTGGACCGCGAGAAGATCCAACCAGTCCATATTTCAGGAAATAAAGCCCGACTGCTCATTGGAGGGAAGGACATTAGAGGCAAAGATGAAGTACTTTGGCCACATCATGAGAAGAAAGGAAAGCTTAGAGAAGACAATGATGCTGGGGAAAATGGAAGGAAAAGGGAAGAGGGGCCGACCAAGGGCAAGATGGATGGATGGGATCCTTGAAGGGACTGGCTTAACCTTGAAGGAGCTGGGGGAGGTGATGGTCAATAGGGAGCTCTGGCATGGGCTGGTCCATGAGGTCATGAAGAGTCAGAAGCGACTGAACGAATAAACAACAAAAAGACCACTTTATCTGGAATCACACAGTGTCCAATTCAGGGCACCACAATTTGAGTGAGATTATTATTATTATTATTATTATTATTATTATTATTATTATTAAACTTTATTTGTACCCCGCTAGCATCTCCCGAAGGACTCGATGCAGCTTACAAAGGCCAAGGCCTCAATACACAACATAACAATACACTTAAAGCAAATTAAAAACAATTAAAGCAGTATTAAAACAACAAAGAATCACAAGCAATAAACAATACATCAAACAAGATAAAAAAACTGGGCCGGGCCAGAGTGAAGGGTACAGGATTAAAAAGTGCTGATGTGACAGGTGATATGTAAGGATTATAGGGCAAGTGCAATGTGCAGTGTGCGGCAGTCTTAATTCTAATAAAGTCTTAATTCTAATAAAGTGCGTCTGGGACTTGGTATTGGAGATTTCCTAATCGGGAAATCTCCAGTGTTGACTCTAAGCTGGAATGTGTCCAGAGGAGGGCAACTAAAAGGATCAAGGGTCTGGAGAACAAACCCTATGTGGAGCGGCTTAAAGAGCTGAGCATGTTTACCCTGCAGAAGAGGAGGCTGAGAGGAGACATGAAGCGGGCTATGTAGAAATATGTGAGGGGAAGTCATAGGGAGGAGGGAGCAAGCTTATTTTCTGCTGTCCTGAAGACTAGGACGCAGAACAAAGGCTTCAAACTACAGGAAAGGAGATTCTGCCTGAACGTTAGGAAGAACTTCCTGACTGTGAGAGCTGTTCAGTAGTGGAACTCTCTGCCTCAGAGTGTGGTGGAGGCTCCTTCTTTGGAGGCTTTGAAACAGAGTTTGGATGGCCATCTGTCAGGGGTGCTTTGAATGCAATTTTCCTGTTTCTTGGCAGGGGGTTGGACTGGATGGCCCATGAGGTCTCTTCCAACTCTATGATTCTATGATTTGATGATTGTAGGAGAAATTATTTTCCAAAGGCTGAAGACATGAAAGCGCTCTCAGAAGGTTGCCTATGTGCTGAAACAGCTAAGAATCATATTAAAGTACAGATGCCGGTGGCAGACTTATTCACAGAAATTCACGTAAGAAAGCAGCTGCCAGTTTGATCATGAACTAGTCTGGGAATAGCTTCTACTTAATCAATGTTTTGCGCCAAAGAAAAGAAAACCGTTCACATTTTACTATACGCGGGTACAGTGAAGATATCCTTCAAAGATAAAGAGGGTGGGTAACGGAAATAAAGATTTCCACCTGCTTTCGCCCCTTAGAGCTGTGGAAAAAGAAATGCCTAAAAAACTTCTGATCCTAAACAGAATGGAGCTTTGTTCATAATTAAGCTGGAATAAGGCTTAATGGAGTGTGAACTGCTACTGCAACAAGCACTAGCCTTGTACAGCAGAGTCTCGCTTGTCCAACATAAATGGGCCAGCTCTTGTAGTTTTTTTAAAAAAAAATATTGTTTGTAAAATATTCAAAAATTCCCCTAAAATTAGTTGATGAGTGCAATGTTTTGGAATTTGGTGGGCTAACAGTGGTAAATGTGTTGTCCCATTGTAGCAAGTTTCACCCCAATAGCTTTAAAATGAGTGAGAAAGGATCCCCTGAAGTTTCCCCAATATAATAATTTAGTGTAACAAAATAGTAAACAAAATTTTGTTACTCTCATAGTAATGAAATTTTCACTAAGCATACTTTAGAAACACTTTAGAAACAAAGTGCCAGCACCCCCCAGTTTTGTAATGACTTTTGAACCATTTTTGTGGATCACACATCCCTACTATCTATCTATCTATCTATCTATCTATCTATCTATCTATCTATCTATGCATGTATAGATTAGATAGGCAGATAGATAGATAGAGTGAGTATTGGATAGCACAGGGATAGGTTAATGCCCCTGTGGCATTTGTTTTGTGCCGCTGTTCAGAAGATGTCACTTCAGTTTCTATCCCTGTGAAAATTGGATTCTGAAGCATTTTGGCTCACTGTGGAAACACGGATTGGTGAGAAAGCTTTAGCGGAGACACCTTTTTCCCCAAGATAAATCTTCGAGGAGTAAATTTCTCTTCCAAGTGGCAGATTTCCTATCACTCCTGTTGTCCCAGCCCTGTTCTTAACTAGAAGTTGTTTGTAAGTTAGAGGTTTGTAACACAGGGACTGCCTCCATATATAGTAATCTTTAAAGATGAGGATATATGGTGCTTTGTAATGCATTTTCCCCTTCTTCAGTTCGTTATGGAGAAAGAACTGGATAAGGTTATAATTCAAGCATCACTCAGTGAACAAGTATGAACAAGTGAAATGGACAGTTTAGAATTCGAAATTATCCTGTTTATGGGCTCAATAGTATATTCTGTGAGGACATGGGACAGGACCTTCTTGGCTATGGCACCCACTTGTGGAATGTTTTCCCTTTGAGTCCGAATCAGTACTGATCCTGACTTCTTTCTGGGACAAAGTCAAAATGTGACATTTTATCAAGTTCTTTGCAATGTTGCTTATTTTTCCATCATACGTAAACAGATCCTAGCCCTTTAAGCAGTTTTACCTGGTTAACTTCTATAATATGTTTTTATGTTGTTTACATTATTTTGATTATTTGGACTCTGGAAGTGTTTTCAGTTGTTTGCATCGGTTCACTTTGCACTATTTTGTAATTCCATTATTATTATTTTTGTGTCAGGAGTGACTTGAGAAACTACAAGTTGCTTCTAGAATCATACAATCCTAGAGTTGGAAGAGACCTCATGGGCCATCCAGTCCAACCCCCTGCCAAGAAGCAGGAATATTGTATTCAAAGCACCCCTGACAGATGGCCATCCAGCCTCTGTTTAAAAACCTCCAAAGAAGGAGCCTCCATCACACTCCGGGGCAGAGAGTACCACTGCTGAATGGCTCTCACAGTCAGGAAGTTCTTCCTAATGTTCAGATGGAATCTCCTTTCTTCTAGTTTGAAGCCATTGTTCCATGTCCTAGTCTCCAGGGCAGCAGAATACAAGTTCATTCCCTAATGACACCTGGATGTTTTAATGTTTTACCACCCTTGTGAGAGGCTTCTCTCATATCCCCACATGGGGAGCTGGAGCTCACAGAGGGAGCTCATCCATGCTCTCTTCGGATTGGAACCTACGACCTATCGGTCTTCAGTCCTACTGGCACAAGGGTTTAACCCATTGCTCCACCGGGGACTCCTCATTCCATAATTTATTTATTTCATATCAAAAGCATTGAATAAAGTAGTAAAAAACCAATACAAATAGAAGGACCACAGGTGGTTAAATATCTTTTGACCAAAAACGGGCAACAACAATGGCATTGTCTGTAGCCTCCAACAATTCCATAACAAAAGGTAGAATATAAATATTTTAATAAATAAATATTTTAGGAATTCTTATCGCCCTTTCCAGCAGTTTCAGAATCGACAATAGAAATTTTTTAAACCCCATTGAGAATGGGTTTATGAAAAATGGAATTGTCCATCAATATTTTAGAAATAAGATTGTGGAATGAGCAGTGCTTGACACCCTTGTTTCATGCCACAACCAGGGTTCCCACCAAATGAAGCAATCGCTAAGTGAAGAAGTTTTGACAGCGCAGCTTAATGGGAAGCAGGAAAACAAAATAGGTTTTTGGAAAACATGAACAGCTGGTACCTTAAAAAATAATTAAGCATGTAATGTTACATTTTTACAGTTAGACAAACACATCTGTGTCCTATAGCTATGTACTGCAGAACAAGCACATCTGAAGCCAAGGGTTAAAGCCAATTGTTGGTCTCAGTTAAAGGAGGCGCACTGAATCAATGGAATTTACATAAGTGCTCACTTAGCAAGTTCCCATTGATCCAATGGGCCTACCTAATGGGGATAACAAGTGGATGCAGGTACATATTTTTTCCCAATGTTTACACTGAAATTACTTATATAGAACTCCCTCATATCTATTAGCTTTCTTATTTGCTCCTTGGTGAAAAAGACCTAGGCACATTCAATAGGAATGTTCAGTACTAAAGGCAGTGGCTATATTCCCCCACATGTGCAATGCAAACTTCTCCAGTGAACATCTACAGTTAGGCCTCCACATTTGCTGAGGTTAAGGGCACAGAATCCCTGGGATTCTATAGGTCCTCCAGCATGCTTCTGTGGTCAACATCTACTGAATGTTGACTACAGAATCACACTAGAGGACCTGGAAAAGTGGTTTCCAACCTTTCGCCCTCCAGGTGTTTTGGACTTCAGCTCCCATAATTCCTAACAGCTGGTAAATTGGTGGGGATTTCTGGGAGCTGAAGTCCAAACCACCTGGAGGACCAAAGGTTGGGAACTACTAACCTAGAGCTCCCAAGAGATAATACTACACCAAATCCATAAATAATCAAATCCGCAAAAGTCAAACCAACGAACATAGAGAGCTGACTGGAATTACTATGGTGATTATGAATACCTGGTCCTCCAGGTATTTTGGACTTCAGCTCCCACAATTCCTAACAGCTGGTAAACTGGTTGGAATTCCTGGGAGCTGAAGTCCAAAACACCTGGAGGACCAAAGGTTGGGAATCACTAACCTAGAGCTCCCAAGAGATACTACTACACCAAATCCCTAAATAATCCAATCTGCAGAAGTCAAACCCACGAACATGGAGAGCTGACTGGAATTAATATGGTGATTATTAAATGCTACATTGTAGCAGTACTTACTCTGGGAACAGGGGATGTCTGTGTACCCTTCTTTTGGCCACTGGTCTCAGGTGTCAGGTCTCTATGGTCCAGCTGGAGGTGATTCTCTAAGTCTTCGGCACTTTCGAATTTGACACTACACTCTGGACACCTCAGGCTGCCACACGGTCTTTCACTAACTTCTGGTGTGGTCATGCCCAAAGATTGTCCATTGGTGCTCCTAGTCATGCATCCAGCACACAGTCCATATGGTAGACCATTAACATCCAGTTTCACCAAGTCTTGCTTGTTCCTGAAGTCTTTCAAGCACAGCGCACACTTGTAGAGTTTCTGAAAGGCCTGGCCATTGGGAGACGACGTTGCAGAGCTGCCCACCAATTTTTGCATATGGAACGTTCCATGGATTTTCAGCTCAAGGGTCGAAGTGACTGTCTGCATGCAGACGACGCAGCGAAATCCAGTGAGGGAATTTCTAAGGTCGGGGTGCATCTGGCAGTGCTCAATGAATTCCTCCTCACTCTGCAGAGGCATTTTGCAGATCCGACACGTTCCCGTGTCCAAACTCTTACTGTGAGTCACTTTGTGCTCTGTCAGGGTCAGAAGAGATGGGAAGCGTTCCCCACAAATGGGGCACATGTAATGCTTTGCTGGGCCTCGGTGGGTCTGCATATGCTCCCGGAGGCCGTTCTCTGAGAAAAAGGTCCTTGAGCAGATATTACACTTGTGACTACCTTTGATGAACTCTGCTTTCTTCCTGGAACAATCATCTTCCCCAGGTCTGATGTTATGGTCCCTCAAGCGATGGTTCTGCAAAAGGACCTCCATTGTATAAGCTGCCCCGCAGATATCACACCCATACATGGGCTCAGAAGCATCTACATCATCTTCACTAGCTTCATGGCTGTTGGAAGTATCAGGGTTCTTCATCAACATGTTCTGGATATCTGCAGAATCGGCTTTCTTTGCAGCCGGCGTCATGCCATTCGCAGTACCGTTCTCAGTGCCAGCATCAAAGACGCAATGTTTCTCCCGCAAATGCTTTTCAAGCAAGATGATAGCATGGAAAGCTTTGCTGCAGAACTTGCAGTTGTACTTTTTGCTGTGGGTTGTGATGTGGCACTGCAGCTCCACTTCGGTGCTAAAAGTCTCCCCACAGAAGATGCATTTGTGTGACTTCGAAGGGTTGCCCAAATGGCTATGCTTCACATGGATCTGAAGGTCCACCTCCTTCCGAAAATCCCAGTTGCAGGCTGTACACCTATACATCTTTTTCTCGTTGCTGTGCTTCACCGCCAGATGCACTTGGATCGATACCTTGGAGTCAAAAACCTCTTGGCAAAGAGTGCAATGATACAACACAAAAGTGTGCATGTCCAGCAAATGCTTCTGCAGGTCATCGACAGATGAAAACTGCTTGTCGCAGCTCTCGCATACGTAATGAGTTGAGGTCGTCATATAATGGACAGTAAGGTGCTGCAGAAGGGACTCCTGAGAATCAAAGTCTTCTTTGCACTGAGGACATGATTGCTTCCTTAACAATAATTCTAAATGCAACTTCAAATGTGTCTGGAAGCTTTCAAAGTTGGAGAACTTCAATTCACACTGATTACATGGGTATTCACCATTTGAAACGGAATTCACGCTGGCAGAAAGCCTCTGTCTTTTGGGAGAAGACACTTCCACGTCAGAAGACACCGGACTCTGTTCACCTTTCGCCTTCTTGTTGTGTGCCAGTGGAATGTTCTTGTGGTTTTCTTTAATATGTTTGGTGAGTTTAAGGATGGAGCCAAAAATGGGCGAGTTTGTACAATAGGGACAGGAATAGACCTCCATAAAAGACTGTGATGGCTGGACTACCGGAGAATCCAACTTTGAGTTTCCAAGGTTGCAGTGCGTTTGCTGGATATGCTCAGTCAGAGAGGCCTCCGTCAGAAAGCCCATGGAGCACTGGTTGCAAAAGAAAGCATTGTTGCCATCTTGAGTTGTGGCTCCTGGTCCACAGTGGGCAATGCGGATGTGTTCTTGCAAGCTGTTGATATCTGCAAACATCTCTGGGCAATAGTTACAGTGGAAGGCCGAAATGCTGTTGAACTGCATCATTGGGTATGCATGGTTTTTATGCACTTTTCTCACGTGTTCATTCAAGTTGTACAAGGTGGGCATGGATTCAAGGCAAATCTGGCACGTGTGGCTTTGCTGAGGTTTGTCCACATGGATGGTCTTCAGATGGATCTCCAAGACAGCAAGACTGTTGAAGTCGCGCTTGGTACAGTAAGGGCAACTGTAGGCAACCTTCGACCAGGTCTGGCCTTCTTCTCTTTCCAGGGACCTCATCTTCTTTTGCCCTCTCATGGGTTTCAAAGTTGAGTCTGGAGTGGAGCCCCGCTCCACGGACGCACTGGAATCTGGAGTGGCGCTGCTCATGGAGGCCACACTACCCAAGACTGGGTCAGGGCTGATACTATGGTTACTGGAATCAGGCTGCCGATGGCTATCCAAGTGGCAGTAGACTTCCTCCACTGAAGAGAACTGCTCTGGGCACATGGGGCACTTGTGTTTTTTGTTGGCATGAGCTTGGTGGATGTGGGAAAGCAGGGCATTTTCATCAGCAAACACTTCAGGGCAATGGATACACTGCAAGTCAGCCTTCTCGGACAGTTGCGGATGGCGCGTCATGACGTGCTTCTCCAGCTCTTCCGTCTGGCTAAAGGTCTCCTCACAATAGTCGCACATGAAGTCGTCCTTCTTCATTTCCTTCTCGCTCCTGGCCATGTGCTCCTTGTTCTTCTTGTGGGCCTGCATGTGGCTCTGCAAGGAGCTGGTAGAAGAGAAACCTCGCTTGCAGACGGTGCACTTGAAGGGCTTGCTGGAGCTGTGCGTCTTCAAGTGTATCTTGAGGTGGTCGCTGCGAGAGAAGGCAGCCTCGCACTCATGGCAATGGTACTTCTTGTCCCCTGTGTGCAGCTTGATGTGTCGGTCCCTGCTCCTTTTGTGCTTGAAAAGCCGGCTGCAGTAGGTGCATTTGAAAGGTAGCTTGTCGCTGTGGATCTGCTCGTGCCTTTTAAGGTAGCTCAGGCGAATGAAGGACTTATCGCAAAACTGACAGGGATACGGCAGGCCGGTCCCCCCTTCCTCCTCTCCGATGCCGAGATCACACCCATCTCCTATCATCTGAGTGGGTGATGCAACATCTTTGCTGGAGGGAGAGGAAGCCACCCAGGAGAGTTGTGGGTCGTCGTCGCCATCTGTAATGGGAAAGCAGGAAGGAGATTAAAAAACAATTCCCAGTGCATCTGTGAAAATAGGGACAAAGCCGTTCAACAGCACTACGGCCCTTCTGCTACTACGGTTTATATTTTTTCCTTCCAGAGAGAGATTCAATGGCTGAACAAAAACAAAAAGGATCAAATCAAATACCTTGAATCTCAAAATGATATTTGAGCCAAAAGGAGGGAAAGGGAGATAGCGAGTACAGATTTTATTTTTGCACAAAAATAAAATAGAACACTAAATGTAGAGCACAAGTATTAATGTTATGCTATTTCTCCTTCTCCCCCCCCCCCCCCAGACTCCCCCAAGCAGGTTTAACACCTGTCTACTGTATTGCCAAGCAATAAACAGCGAGTCAAGAAAACAAAACGCAACATGCCTCAGAGCGATACAAACATTTCTAAGAGCTGCTGCGTTAAGTGCTTGTACGTGAGCATTTTTCAGCAGATACTAGTCGGAACGAGTTTCAAATAAGGCAGCCTGGAAAAAAATCCTTCCTGGCCCAGCCTCGAAAGAGGAAAGTCTCCACTGAAGCAGTTACGGTCAACGAATCACACATACACACACATTGAGGCATTCAATAGTAGCCCGACATAAACAAGATGGATTTCCCAAAAGCCCACTTGCACCTGAAACAGTGCTGAAATCGATGAGCAGCGGCTCAAAAAGGTAAGGTGTCCGATGGCTTCTAAACCATCAATTAACAACAAAATGGATGCCCCCTGCGTCCAAGGGGCTGGTATTCCGCTACAGCACACACCTCCCTTGACTTCCGTGTGGTTGGAACCGAGGCTGGCTCCAGTGCCGATTTCATGCCACGCAGGCGCTTGCCAACTCTGCAGTAAGGCAGCAGATACTCTGGCAACAGCCAGAAACCGAAGCCATTGGCACACCGCAGCTCAAGAGATTTGGGGTCTGGCAACACAGCAGGGGAAGAAAGAGGGCCCACTGAGGCACCTTCAGCGCACGGTGGAAGGAGACAGCAACAGAGATGCTATGGCTTTGCTTGTCAATTTGCAAAGGAAAAAACCTTTTGCAAAACAAGAAGTAGAGTTCTTCCCAAAATCCAGTTAGCCTTCCACTTTCACTATGGCTTGGGGCACAGAACCCCCATAAATGACAAAAATGCAAATAAAAACATTGCTAATATTAATGTATTGTCAGAGGCTTTCATGGTTGGAATCACTGGGTTGTTGTAGGTTTTTCAGGGTATATGGCCATGTTCTAGAAGCATTCTCTCCTGACATTTGCCATAGATGCTAGCGAACCGTCAGGAGAGAATGCTTCTAGAACAGTGGTTCTCAACCTGGGGTCCCCAGATGTTTTTGGCCTACAACTCCCAGAAATCCCAGCCAGTTTACCAGCTGTTAGGATTTCTGGGAGTTGAAGGCCAAAAACATCTGGGGACCCCAGGTTGAGAACCACTGTTCTAGAAGCATTCTCTCCTGACGTTTGCCATAGATGCTGGAGAAATGTCAGGAGAGAATGCTTCTAGAGCATAGCCATATAGCCCGAAAAACCTACAACAACCCATTGCTAATATTAATTGTGTTTCTTTTCTACTGGTATTACCTAAATCTCAATAAATATGATTTTGTATAATTATATTTTTACTCTAGGATTTTCTAGGTCCTCCAGCACAACTCTATGATCAAGTTCAACTGAAATTGCACTGAAGGACCCAGAAACTCCTAGAGAGAATACTTCAGTGAAATATATGAATAATTCAAATTTGCAAAAGTAAAAACCACAAACATGGAGGAGTGATCATATCCCACAAATTAAGATGACCCCCCCCCCCCACACACACACACAGCTGGTGATATAGAGGGTAGTTTGCATTACTCTTGATCTCAGATGGATGCTAGTTGCTTTCTCACTCTTAATTTTGACCCCATAAATCTTAATATATTAATATTAAGGTCTAACAACATTTCCTTTTCTCTTTCAGGGAATAATGCACCAACTACTTGGCAACCCAAACCTTCCCTACTTCTCCAAGAAGTTTCCACAATAAATATTCATTCTCAACCCAAATTCTTAGCCATGAGTGGCTTGCTGCAGCACTACTACTAAATGGCTTGTGTACTTGTGCATTTCGGCTGAACCTCAATCTATTTCTGCTGGCCGGATTCCAGTAGACTCCAGTATCACCTCCCAAAAACTGGTAGGTAGCCGGATAGTCTTTTTTTGGTCTTCACCTGAAAAATATGGCTTAACTGGTCCATTGGCAGCAATGGGGAACTTACAAGGCTCCCCTTTCCATCCCTGGGACCCTTTCCTTTTTTCCCTTCAAGAGAGCCTGGGTGTTAGCAACAGGGTTAAGAAAGCACCCTATCTGGCCTATATTTGGGGGGGGGGGCTTCCCAGGCTTCCCTTCCCATCATTTAAGGTATCGTTTGTCCTTATATCCTTCATTAAGATGGATTAAAAGCATCAGAGTTAAGTTACCACTCTTACTGCAATCCTTTCCCTTCTTTCTATAGAGGAGACCGGGTTTAATGTTTTGTTAAAGCTGTTTCTAGTGTAAAGGAAACAGGCGTTGCAGGTCTCCCTGCAATACACACCCAGCTCTTCAAGGCATTTTAAGGAGGCTCAGGGAAGGAAGAATGATGACCTAGAGCAGTGGTTCTCAGCCTGTGGGTCCCCAGATGTTTTGGCCTTCAACTCCCAGAGATCCTAACAGCTGGTAAACTGGCTGGGATTCCTGGGAGTTGTAGGCCAAAACACCTGGGAACCCACAGGTTGAGAACCACTGACCTAGAGCTATCATCCCTGGGCTTCCTTTAAAAAACCCTCTCTTTTCTCTGCTGAAGGCCCTGCCTGGAGTGGCATGTTTCAATCTCATTTCTACTTTGAGTTTAATGCTTCCTTAAAGCTGTTTCTACTTTCTACTCTAGGGGAGAGGTAACTAGTAGTTTTCTGAGAATGGAGCTTCGCTGTGCTTACTGGAATTACTATTATTACTATCTTTTACAAGCATTTTCTGAAGGAGAGGAAGGGAAGGAGAAAAAGAAACTAAAATGGTGACTCTCCAAGCCCACAAATGCACACGTGCACCCCACCCATCTCACACATACCATCCCCAACTCCCAGTCATTCCCACTAAATAAAAAGAATCAAGAAAGTAAAGGAAAAAGATTCAGCTGTGATGTTGAATAGGGCAGGAGGAGCCATGATTGGCTGCCATGGCTCCTGTTATGTACGAAAACCTGTGACGGCTGGGCCCATTATGGCCACCGGGCCAAGCCAAAGAAGCAGCTTGGCAAAGAAAACTGCTAAAAGCAGATCCACACTCAAACCTAAAGTAAAAGTTTCCCCTGACATTAAGTCTGACTCTGGGGAGTGGTGCTCAACTCCATTTCTAAGCCAAAAAGCCAGCATTGTCCATAGACGCCTCCAAGGCCACGTGACTGCATGGAGTGCTGTTACCTTCCCGCAGAAGCGGTGCCTATTGATCTACCCACATTTGCACATTTTTTGAACTGCTAGGTTGGTAGAAGCTGGGACAAATGGCAGGAGCTCAACCACTGCTGTCCTTTCAGTCAGCAAGTTCAGCAGCTCAGCGGTTGAACCCACTGCACCACCAGGGGACTCCTCAAACCTATCCAACTTGATATACCTTGCTTCATCCCAAACTCTGGGGTTGTTTCACTCCAAAAAAATCTAGCACTCTCATTCCATTTTACTTCCCATGGCTCGGTGTCACCTTAGATCGAACACTAGCACATAAGAAACACTGCTTGAACACCAAGCACAAAGTAGCTGCACGTAATAACATCCTGCAGAAACTTGCTGGCAGCACATGGGGTGCAGACCCAAGATTAATAAGAACATCAGCCCTGGCCTTGTCTTACTCAACTGCTGAGTATGCCCGCCCTGTTTGGCATAGGTCTACCCATGCAAAGCTGATGAACATATCATTGAATGAAACATGCAGAATAATCACAGGATGTCTTAAACCTACACCTGTTGATAAACTCTACAAGCTAGCTGGCATTGCCCCCCCCCCCCCCCCCCCCCGATGTGCGACGGAAAGTTGCTGCTAAATGTGAGGGAAATAAGGTTGAACACTGTGAAAGCCCCCCACTACATGGCTACCAGCCTCCTCCCAGTAGACTGAAAACAAGGAAAAGCTTTATGAGAACCACCACTCCTCTTGGCGTCCCCCCAGCAACAGCAAGGGTCTCCCTCTGGCCAGCTAAATCAGAAAATCTCAACTGGATAGCCCCCCACAAAGGAGGGTCTTCCTCCAAGAATGGGTAACGTGAAAATCCCTGAACAGACTTAGAAGTGGAGTGGACAGATCAAAAGACAACCTGGCAAAATGGCACTACCTAAAAGAATCCCACACCTTGTGTGACCGTGGAGCAGAACAGACAACTCCGCATCTGTATGCTTGTCCACTATGTCCTGCCTTATGTAGAGAGGAAGAATTGTTGGAGGCTACAGACAATGCCGTTGCTGTTGCCCGTTTTTGGTCAAAAGATATTTAGCCACCTGCGCTCTTTCTATTTTTGTTGGTTTTATACTAATTTATGAAATGCTTTTGATATGAAATAAATAAACCTCCCATGGCTGTGTCTCTTATGGTAGCTTGGGATTTATAGTTTGGAGAGGCACTACAGCTCTCTGGGTGGGCAGTTTAAGTGACCCTCACTAAACAGCAAACTCCAGGATTGCAGAGCATGATACCACGGCAGTTAAGTGGAGAATCATAGCTCTGTAACTGTGCAGTGGGAAAGGGCCCCAGGTCTTCCTGAACTCATAAGCAGAATCCTATCAGCCCATGACCTCCAAGGAGGCTGTTCCCATACAATCCTAAGAATGTGCCGCTGTCCTCTGAAATGAAGTTTAAGACAGAGAGGAGGGTGCAAGGGTTGGGGAGATACGGCTCACAGCAGGCAGGGTCAGAGACTATTTTATCCTAGCCACAGGAGGGACAGCGCACTGCTGCGGATATAGCTATAGAGGAGGAGAAAAAATGACAGCATCCCCCAAGTAGGAATTTTGACCCCCGGAAATTTTCTTTCAATCCACGTATTTCTAGCGTTAAAAAGAAAGAGGCCCTGAACATTTCACACCTAGAACCAACTGCAACACAACATGAAGCTCATCATACCTAAGGGCATGTCTTCTACTTGCTCCGCTCAGAAAGCGTGTTTTTATATTTCCATAAAATTAGAACTGCCTGTATACAGAGCTGGGTCTTCTCTATCATTCCCCCCCTGTTTATGAATGCATTGTTGTTAATTGCTGTAAAGTCGACTATGATTTACGGTATTTCTGTGAATGCGGAGATCTCCAAGTCACCCTCTTATCCGATGGTTAGATCCTACAAAGTCCGGACCATAGCTTCCTTGGTTCAGTCCACATATCTGTAATGTGGCTTTCCTCTTTTATTGCCTTCCACTTTACCAAGTATTGTTACCCTTTCTAATCAGTCCTGGCTTCTCGTGACATGCCCAAAGAATAACGGTCTCAGTCTCGTTTTGGCTGCTAGGAAGACTTCAGATTGTTTTAATCTGAAATGCATTTACCGTATATACTCGAGTATAAGCCGGGTTTTTCAGCCCTTTTTAAAGCAGAAAAAAATCTCCCTCGGCTTAAACTCGAGTCAAGGATATTTATGATTTTACTGTTATTATAATTGTTGCATTACATTTATTATTTCACTCTATTATTATTATTATTATTATTATTATTATTATGACAATGAAATTATGTTACCCTAGTATTATTATTTTATTAGTTATTTTAATCTATTTATTATTATTATTACATTTATTATTTTACTGTATTATTAATATTACATTTACATTATTTTACTCTATTATTATTTTTATTTTATGACATTTATATTATTTTACTCTTGTTTTTAAGTATTTTTATTGTTTTATCATAGTTATTACATTTGTTATACATTTGTTTATAGCAGTTACATATTATTCAACACACTCTTTAACATATAGTCTTATTATTCTGCTTAAGCATTTCCCCCCTTTTTCCCCACCACATTTTACTCTTATTATTATTATTATTATTACATTTATTATTTTACTCTATTATTATTTTACGCTATTTATTATTATTATTATTATTATTACTTGAAACACAACAAGATGAGTCCACAGCAGACGCTCTGCAGGCTGTTGTATTAGATCACACGTCGGACACTTCCCAAGTGTCTAGAACTGTGTGATGTACTGGCGACTAATGTGTGCAGATCCCAGTAAGATGGCCTTCTGCAGCTAGCAGGTGGTAATTTTGTCAGCGCCAATTGTGCTTAAGTGTAGGCCAAGGTCTTTAGGCACTGCACCCAGTATAGCGATCACCACTGGGACCACCCTTACTGGCTTGTGTCAGAGTCTTTGCAGTTCGATCCTTAAATCCTCATATTGTGTCAGCTTTCCCAGTTGTTTCTCTTCAGTCCTGCTGTCACGTGGGATTGCGACATCGACGATCCATACTTTGTTTAACACGAGTGTGAAGTCAGGAGTATTGTGCTCCAAAACTCTTTCAGTCTGAATTCAGAAGTCCTAGAGTAGCTTGACGTGTTCATTTTCTGTAACTTTTTCAGGCTTGTGATCCCACCAGTTCTTTGTCGCAGGTAGATGGTCTTTGTGGCACAAGTTCCAATGAATCATCTGAGCAACGGTGTTGTGCCTCTGCTTGTAGTCTGTCTGCGCGATCTTCTTGCAGCAGCTGAGGATGTGATCTATTGTTTCGTCTGCTTCCTTGCAGAGTCTACATTTGGAATCTGTCACCGACTTTTAAATTCTGACTTCTTCTTCTTCTTGTTGTTGTTACTATTATACTGTATTATTACTGTTATTATTACATTTCCATTATTTTACTCTATTATTATTTATCAGTTTTTTGGGCCTCAGCTTATATTTGGGTTGGCTTATGCTCGCGTACATACGGTATTGATCTTTTTGTCTGTCCATGGTAGACATAGAAGTCTCCTCTAGTAGCACGTTTCAAATTAGTTGATTCTCTTTCTGTCCTGTGAATCACGGGAGGTTTCTTGGAAAGGTCTGCTCAGAGAAGGTTGTCTTTTCCTGTCTGTAGGACAGTGACTTGTGCAAAGATATCCACTGAGTTTCCATGGCCAAAAAGGGATGCAAACCCTGGTCTCCAGAAGCATAATCCAAAGCTCAAAAGACCCATTTTCTGAAAAGTAGTCATCTGAATCTATCCGTTTGGTCAAGATCTATGAGTATATCACAGACCCAGCAACCTTTCCATTTTGCGTACTCCCCACGCCAAGAAAAACACTTTTGATGTCATTCAGGATATAATAATGTGTGTTTACCATGCACTTTGCATAAAGCTAATACAAGTATGCATAAAAGGTCTTGCACCACAGGGAAACCTATCAACCCCTGTCTTGTGCGCCATTAGTCAAATACTCTCTTTTTTATGCTAGCCTTTGGTAAATGGTGGGCCTGAACTTCCACCCACCCATTTTACTGCTGATTTTTGTCTGTGCTTGCACTAAGCTGCTAATTTTTTCCCACTCTTATGATTTTTATTATGATATTTTATCACTCTTCCTTCTTTTACTATCCATTCTTCTTGCAAACTAACCGCCTTGGACCCCGATTCATCAGAAGACGGTGTGATATAGATGTACAAAAAGGAACAATAAGACATGGCTGTCGATTTTTCTCGGTTTCTGTTCTTAGCAGGAATTTCAGAGGGGGAAAGAATCACTATTTTCCTTATTTTTCCAATTCATCGTAGGTGAGCCTCCAAGTCTACAATCACACCTTGTGCAGATGAGAAATCCTAATCTCCAGTCTGTAAATCAGCTCTGCGAACCCGTAATGAGCAAGCGTTAAGCCTTACCCTGAACAGCCTCTGTCTCGCTCTCACGCCAGCCACAGTCACGGGGGGCCTCTCTCACCCAGCAAGAAAGGGGGAGGTTACCTCCGGACTTGAATTAATGGGCTCTTCTGAGTGGAAGGATTCAGCTGGCTGCTTGCTCCCTGGATGAGATTCAGCAGGGAAGGACCAGCAAACCACTGTACGCACTAATTCCCAGCTCACGCCAGCTGGACTCCACAAGGGAGGGGAGCACCAGGGGGTTGCACAGGGACTTCTAAACTAGGGCAACAAATGGCGATTTGGCTCTCAAGGCATTTCCTGATCATTATTTTTTAAATGGCAACATCACACCACCCGTCTGCTGAGCCGATGCTTCAACAAACAAAAATTAAGGGCTGAGCATTTGCAGAACGCTTTGGAATGATCTTATGCTCCATAGCTTTCAAACAGACATGGCGCTGTCAGAACCATGGTTAACTCAGCTCTAAATCCCATGGTTTTTACTCCAAGGAAAAGCATGTGCAGGACTGCAGACTGCAAAGCGATGGTCGCCAAGGGACTGAGATCTAGGAGTATTGAGGTCTAAGTACCAAGACCTCACATTAACAAGGAGGCTGGGAAGACAGCAAAATGTCTGCACATTCTTCTTCTCATTTGGAGATTTTCCAGGTGTGCAATGTCATGTAATGCAATAAATGGTGGAAAGCATCATATAAAGCAGCGGTTCTCAACCTTTTTTTGACCAGGGACCACTTGACCAGGGCCCACTTTGAATAGGACCCAGTTTGACTAGGACCCACTAGACCAGGGCCCACTTGACCAGGGCCCACTTGACCAGGGCCCACTTGACCAGGGGGCACTTTGACTAGGGGCCACTTTGACTAGGGCCCACTTGACCAAGGCCCACATGAACAGGACCCACTTTGACTAGGGGTCACTTTGACTAGAGCCCACTTGACCAGGGCCCACATGAACAGGACCCACTTTGACTAGGGCCCACTTGACCAGAGCCCACTTGACCAGGACCCATTTTGACTAGGACCAATTTGATCAGGGCCCACTTTGACTAGGGCCCACTTGACCAGGGACCATTTTGACCAGGGACCACTTGGCCAGGAACAACTTTGATCAGGGACCACTTTGACCAATGACCACTCTCCAATATTAGTACCAAAAGGGGCAGGGCTGGTCAGCTCTGCAGAAATGAGTGGAATTAACATAAATAAATAAAGAGGAAATGAGATTTACAGAACAGATTTTTGTTCTCATAGCGTCTATTGCATTGTGGCCCATAGGTTGGGAACCACTGATATAAAGTTTTGTGAGTTGGACCATCCCCACTCATTCCATCAAAGTCAACATCACCCAACCCAACCCAACGTGTATTTGCCTATAAGCTGGATTATAACTCTAATTATACCCCTCGATGGAGAGTATTGACTAAGGACGATGCAGACCAAAGCACAAGGAGGAGCATCATGTTAGGGAGAAGTCTGCTCTGTCTCATGTTGCCAGTCAAGATCCTTCATAGCTGGAATGCTCACCTAAAGTACCAACCTACACCCATTGGACTCACTTCACACCTGCTTTGTCCTTCTGACTTAACACTTTCCTTTTTTTAGAAATATCATGAAAAAATAAATTAAAAAAACACTTATACCAATGGTCCCACAGTTTAAGTGAAGATGAAACCCACTTTGATGATCCAATGTACCATCTGAATAGTAACAATCAACACACTGAGCAAATCACACATTTCAAAAGACACGTAGAACAAATTTGATTTGTGGTTCCTCCTCTTTTCCTAAGGAAATACAGTTTGAGTATCCCACATCCAAAATGCTTGGGACCAAACGTTGGATTCGTCTGGATGGTGAAATACGTGTATTTGCCTAAAGGTAACTAGTGAGAGATCTTGGAGAAGGACCCAAGTTGTTTATGCTTCATATATGAGGATTATTCAGGAAAGTATGGTTACATGTCATGTAGCTCTCACGGGGAATTTTCTCAGGGGAAGTTGGTCTCACTGCCATTTAGCAGGATGCTAGCAGAAGTGAACGAGCAGTGCCAGTCGTCAGTAGCTCATTGACCAGCATTGTGGTGAAGGTTAGAGATGAGCGTCCTCATTCCGTTTCCCTTAAAGTGCAAAGTTTGCGCTGTAATACGCTACCTAAATGCTAAGGGCATGAACGCTGCTGCAATTCATTGCAAAGTTGATTCAATTTATGGAGATGACATAATGGCAAGAAAGCATGTGACAAAATGGATACAGAATATGTTGTGAGACTATGAAGAAACTTCACAGAGCCATCCAAAACAAACGTCGTATGATGCTGACGGCAGGAGTCTGTCTCCTTCTTGACAATGCACATCCTCACATTGCTCATGCAACACAAGATTTGCTGACTTCAGTTGGTTGGGATGTTTTCAGCCACCCCTCTTACAGCCCTGATCTCACACCCCATTACTATCATCTGTTCACTAAATTGAAGGAACACCTGGGTGGGAAACACTTTTCCAATGATGACAAGGTGAAAACTGAAGTGATGAACTGGCTGAAAAAGGAAGAGGAAAACTTCTACGACAAAGGCATCAAAAACCTGTCCCATGGATGACAAAATGCATTGAAGTGAATGGCGATTAAGTGGAAAATTAATGTAATACCTATGCTACAATCCATTTAAGTTTTGTTAAAATATATTTATTCTTTGTGTTTAAATCTTGTAATCTTATGTTCCAGATAACCCTTATATTTCATATGTTTGCACTATTTAGTGCTTTTGTGAGCTGCCCTGAGTTCCTTCGAGGAGATGGTGGCAGAATATCAATAAAGTTTTATTATATTATGTATTATTTCTTACACTTTCTGTTGTCTCACCCCCTTCTTAACTATGAATAATTTGTAAATCAGATGTTTGTAACTCAGGGACAGCCTGTCCATGTCCATCAATCCATAGTTTCTATGGAACAGCTCCATGGATCTTGAGAAAAGGTCTTTCTATCATTTTCCAGTTCAGAGATGGGAACTGTTGTGTATTGCACTGCAAATTTCAGCAATTCCAACTAGCACAGTGGTTCTCAACCTTCCTAATGCCACGACCCCTTAATACAGTTCCTCATGTTGTGGTGACACCCAAACATAAAATTATTGTTGTTGCTACTTCATAACTGTCATTGTGCTACTGTTGATAATCGTAATGTAAATATCTGACATGCAGGGTGCATTTTCATTCATTGGACAAAATTTGGCCCAAATACCTGGTGGGGTTGGCGGGAGGGGGGGGGTTGATTTTGTCATTTGAGAGTTGTAGTTGCTGGGATTTATAGTTAACCAACAATGAAAGAGCATTCTGAACCCCACCAATGATAGAATTGGGCCAATCTTCTCACACAGAACCCCATGACCAACAGAAAACACTGGAGGGATTTGTGAGGAATTGACTGTGATTTAGGGGAGAGCACGCCTGCTCTCTCCTCCCCACTTGGAGGCTCAGAAACAGCCCTCTCCTTCACTGAGAGGCCAACCAATCACAGCAGGAGGAGGGCTTTTGGTGGAAGGATACGCCAAAAACGAAGAGAAGACTAGGTTGGAAGAGAAGGATAGGTGGAGAGATCTTCAGCCTTCTCTGCCAAAGGGGTTCCTCGGACCATCAGAAATATGTATTTTCTGATTGTCTTTGATGACCCCTCTGAAACCCCTTTCATGACCCCCTGAGAGGTCCTGACCCCCAGGTTAAGAAAGACTGAGCTAGCACAACCAATGGTGAAGAACATTGGGAGTTGTAATCCAAACAATACTACATGACCATATGTATCCTGATCACTTTGTTAAATTGTCATACCAGGGACTGAACCTTTGACTTTCTGCATACAAATCTTAATGGTCTACCACCGAGTTACATTCCACCTCCATAACTAAAAGGCAGTTCTGCTCCTTCTTTCTTCTTTTATTCATCACATGGATTGCTACAGCACCTTTCAAATTAAAATACCCAGGGTGGCTTACATAAAAAGGATTCGCTAAATAGATCAAATATGAAAGAAACCAAACAAACAAAATACATTAAACATATGGACCAAAAAAGGCAGCAACTTCTATAAGAAGCAACGTGAAAACACTCAGCAGGAGTGACACAGAGCCTTAGAAGCATAGGGAAGTTTTTGGCTTTTTTATTTAAAAAACAACATCTTGCTTGACACCAGAAAGACAGCAAAGGAGACACTAGGTGACCCTCCTTCAGAAAAGAGAGACAATTTAGAACGGTCTTCAAAGGAGGAAGGTGCAAAACAAGTCCAAGGAAGAAAGTCTAAAGGAGTTGGGCATATTTAATTTGGAAAGGAGAAGTCGGAAGGTGAACATGATCATATTCTCAAGACACCTGAAGGATAGGGGCGTAAAACAGGGAAGATTTTTCTTGCTCTCTTGGACACGATTACATCTGAATAGCTTCCATTATAGAAGGAAAGATTCTGGTTGATTTTTTTTCCTGCATGGTAAGACAAGGCTAATGATGAATGCAGAAGCCATGGTAGCAATGAGTCCTCTCTCAACGGGGGAGGATGGCTAGATATTGGGGATACTACTCATAGCATATACATATAGCAATTATACATTATTGGGTTGCTGTGAGTATTTTGGGCTATATGGCCATGTTCCAGGAGCATTCTCTCCTGACTTTCGCCTGCATCTGTGGCAAGCATAGAATCATAGAATCAAAGAGTTGGAAGAGACCTCATGGGCCATCCAGTCCAACCCCCCGCCAAGAAGCAGGAATATTGCATTCAAATCACCCCTGACAGATGGCCATCCAGCCTCTATTTAAAAGCTTCCAAAGAAGGAGCCTCCACCACACTCCAGGGCAGAGAGTTCCACTGCTGAACGGCTCTCACAGTCAGGAAGTTCTTCCTCATGTTCAGATGGAATATCCTCTCTTGTAGTTTGAAGCCATTGTTCCGCATCCTAGTCTCCAGGGAAGCAGAAAACAAGCTTGCTCCCTCCTCCCTGTGGCTTCCTCTCACGTATTTATACATGGCTATCATATCTCCTCTCAGCCTTCTCTTCTTCAGGCTAAACATGCCAAGCTCTTTAAGCCGCTCCTCATAGGGCTTGTTCTCCAGACCCTTGCTCATTTTAGTTGCCCTCCTCTGGACACATTCCAGCTTGTCAATATCTCTCTTGAATTGTGGTGCCCAGAATTGGACACAATATTCCAGGTGTGGTCTAACCAAAGTGGAATAGAGGGGTAGCATTACTTCCTTAGATCTAGACACTATGCTCCTATTGATGCAGGCCAAAATCCCATTCGCTTTTTTTGCCACCACATCACATTGTTGGCTCATGTTTAACTTGCTATCCACAAGGACTCCAAAGTCTTTTTCACATGTACTACTCTCAAGCCAGGCATCGTCCCCCATTCTCAGAGGTTTATTCAGAGGTCTTTTGGAAATGAGGCAAGTTTTGTTTTTGTTTTTGTTTTGGTCGTGTCAGGAGCGACTTGAGAAACTGCAAGTTGCTTCTGGTGTGAGAGAATTGGCCGTCTGCAAGGACGTTGCCCAGGGGACGCCCAGATGATTTGAAGTTTTTATCATCCTTGTGGGAGGTTTCTCTCATGTCACCGCGTGAGGAGCTGGAGCTGATAGAGGGAGCTCATCCACCTCTCCCCGGATTCGAACCTGCGATCTGTCGGTCTTCAGTCCTGGCGGCACAAGGGTTTAACCCGCTGTGCCACCAGGGGCTCCATGAGGCAAGTGGGGTGTATTTTATTTATTTACGACATTTATATGCCGCCCTTCTCATCCCGATATAAGTAATTTCTTTATGCTTGTGGGTAAACAGTATTTCTTGCTGTTTCTTTGTCAGTGTTGATGTGGAGAGTGTCTGGTTTGCCTATTCTGGAACATGCAACATATCATAGTCCTTCTTTAGTGGTACCTTTCAAATCTATGATGCTATATCTGTGTGTGTGTGTGAATCATATCTATCTATCTATCTATCTATCTACATCTATGGCTGGATGGTTCTTTCTCAGGAGGACTTTGATTATGTATTCTTGCCCTGGTGAAGGGAGTTAGACTGGATGGCCTTAAGTATTTTTTGTTGGTCATTGGGCTTCTGTGTAGGAAGTTTGCCCCAATTATCTCTTTCATGGGGTTCAGAATGCTCTTTGACTGTAGGTGAACTATAAATCCTAGTAACTACAAATCCCAAATGTCAAGGTCTCTTTCCCCCAAACTCCATCTGTGTTCATATTTGGGCATATGGAATATTTGTGCCAAGTTTGGTCCAGATCAATAATTTTTTGTCCACAGTGTTCTCTGGATGTCAGTGAACTACAACTCCCAAACTCAAGGTCAATGCTCACCAAACCCTTCTAGTGTTTTCTGTTGGTCATGGGAATCCTGTGTGTCACCTTTGGTTCAATTCCATCATTGGTGGAGTCCAGAATGCTCTTTGATTGTACATGAACTATAAATCCCAGCAAATACAACTCCTAAATGATAAAATCAATCCCCGTCCAACCCCATCAGTATTCAAATTTGGGCATATTGGGTATTGGTGCCAAATTTGGTCCAGTGAATGATAATACACCCTGTATATCAGATATTTACATTACGATTCATAACAGCAGCCAAATGACAGATGTGAAGTAACAAAAAAAATAACGTTATGGTTGGGGGTCACCACAACATGAGGAACTGTATTAAGGGGTCACGGCATTAGGAAGGTTGAGAACCACTGATTTAGATCATCCTCCTCTCCTAAAGGGTCCGGTCTAAGGGATGCTGGGAGTTGTAGTCTAGAAGAGAGTGTGGATACGCCATTGTGTGGGAGTGGGGTTTTTTTGCTTTTTTTATTTTTAAGTCCCTTCCACTGTGTTTTCAAGTGTTTTTTTTATTGAGGTTTTCAAGTGTTTTTGAGTGATGGTCATTCATTGGTCTGATAGGTGTATTGTGTCCAAAGTTGGTGTCAATTCGCCCACTGGTTTTTGAGTTCTATTAATCCCACAAACGAACATTACATTTTTATTTATATAGACTATCATTGCTATATGTGCTGCCTAGGGACTCAATCCAAGAGAAAAAGTGGCATAGAAATGAAAGAAATGACTATATTCCACGGAGCATTAGAGGTTGCCATGAGCTGACTTGAAAACACATATTAGTTGATTAACCTGTGTTGCAGTCCTTAAATAAATGTGCTAAGTCAAAATCTGCACTGAATTGCAGTCCCCCCTCCCCGGTCTTATTTGGTGGGTTACTGTAATAAATGGCCTGGAGAGCGAGGGTGGAGGAGAAAAGTTTTATGTTAGATCTAGGAATAAGCCGAATGCTTTCCGGGTTGAATCACTGTTTTTCTGCGCTCCCTTTGGAGCCGCGGCAGACACTATATTCTGCTGTGCATCGTGGACTTGGGACTGCAAACAGCTGCACCCTAATTACATGTAAAGTGTACCAAAACATTCCTTTTATCACAGACTGTAAATCTGTTAGCATCTGTCTCTCCTTTGTTTCTTCCACAAGATACAAGCTTGTTTCTACATTTTTCTCACCTGTAGCGGTGATTAAAATTCATTATAAATGAAAGGAGTGAACACTAAAACAAGTTCCTCTGTGTACAGTTCTAAACTCAAATTAGAAACAGCTGTTTGCTAATTCATGCAGTGATGTTTTGTCGTGCTCTGTGAATCAATAACAACTTAGCCGATTTCTATGGAAATTTTTAGGATTATCCCTGCGTTTTGCCTCCCCTTTTTCCCCCTCCTTTTTTTTACTCAGCAATTTCTTTCACTAACGCACATGTGAGCAGCACAGATTTTTTCAATATTTTTTTGCAAAAGGGACACGACTTTAGTCACTATCTTTTTCTCCACACAGACAGAAAATAACTGCCACTGAATTACTATCAATGGAAAACCACGGGAGATTTATTTACGAGGAATAGGTCCAGAATTGGGGAAGCGCTGATGAAATGGAAAGAAAAGTATATTTCTTCACTAAAGGACAGAGGTCTTCCAGATGTTGCTAGACTGGAGATACTACAATACATCATCCCTGACTATGCTGACTGAGACTGATGGGATTTGTGGTCCACTGTCCTCCGAAAGGTCACTTATTCCACAAACCAGCTTTATAATTATTTTACTGAGGGTAAACCATAGAATTTATCCTCACCACAATTCAAGAGAGATATTGAGGGCACCACAATTCAAGAGAGATATTGACAAGCTGGAATGTGTCCAGAGGGCAACTAAAATGATCAAGGGTCTGGAGAACAAACCCTATGAGGAGCGGCTTAAGGAGGTGGGCATGTT
The DNA here is from genome assembly GCF_037176765.1 of Anolis sagrei. Lineage (NCBI taxonomy): Eukaryota > Metazoa > Chordata > Lepidosauria > Squamata > Anolidae > Anolis > Anolis sagrei. Next base: position 31,226,022 of record NC_090028.1, read on the forward strand.
TAGCCTGAAGAAGAGAAGGATGAGAGGAGATATGATAAGGTAAAGGTAAAGGTAGTCCCCTGACATTAAGTCCAGTCATGTCTGGGGTGTGATGCTCATCTCCATTTCTAAGCCGAAGAGCCAGCATTGTCCGTAGACACCTCCATGGTCATGTGGCCGGCATGACTGCATGGAGTGCCATTACCTTCCCGCCGGAGCGGTACCTATTGATCTACTCACATTTGCATGTTTTCGAACTGCTAGGTTGGCAGAAGCTAGGGCTGACAGCGGAAGCTTATGCCGCTCCCTGGAATCGAACCTGCGACTTTTCGATCAACAAGCTCAGCAGCTCAGTGCTTTAACCCAATGCGCCACCGGGGGATATGATAGCCATGTATAAATATGTGAGAGGAAGCCACAGGGAGGAGGGAGCAAGCTTGTTTACTGGAACAATGGCTTCAAACTACAAGAGAGGAGATTCCATCTGAACATGAGGAAGAACTTCCTGACTGTGAGAGCCGTTCAGCAGTGGAACTCTCTGCCCCAGAGTGTGGTGGAGGAGTTCTTTGGAAGCTTTTAAACAGAGGCTGGATGGCCATCTGTCAGGGGTGATTTGAATGCAATATTCCTGCTTCTTGGCAGGGGGTTGGACTGGATGGCCCATGAGGTCTCTTCCAACTCTGTGATTCTATGATTTTATGATTCTATGAATTATTACCATGGTGGCGCAGTGGGTTAAACCCCTGTGCTGGCAGGATTGAAGACCGACAGGTCACAGGTTCGAATCCAGGGAGAGCGCAGATGAGCTCCCTCTATCAGCTCCAGCTCCTTATGCGGGGACATGAGAGAAACCTCCCACAAGGATGAAAAAACATCAAAAAACATCCGGGCATCCTCTGGGCAACGTCCTTGCAGATGGCCAATTCTCTCACACCAGAAGCGACTTGCAATTTCTCAAGTCGCTCCTGACATGACAAAAAAAATTACCACTACACACAAATACGAGGGTTGAATGAAAAGTAATGCCTACACCTTCGTAACTCTTCAACAGATGGCAGTACTGGTATGTGGTAGGTACTGGCTTGTTCAGTAGACTCTCCTCTACAGTTCCATTCTGGCGGGAAGCCTTAGCTTTGAACAGTTGTATTGTTAAAGTGCGAAGTATGGAACCCTGTGCAGACAGTGGGTCAATGCAACTTAAGCAACGTGCAGTCATTGAATTCTTGACAGCAGAAGGTGTCACCCCCAAAGGAGAGTCATCAGAGAATGCAAGCTGTTTATGGTGATTGTGTTGATGTGAGTACTGTGCATCGTTGAGCGAGTAAGTTTAAAGATATTGAGGTGGGAACATCTGACTTGCGTGACAAAGAGTTGGACGTCCTGTAACAGCAACCACCGAGTTTCACAAGCAGCGTGGTGCCAAGTTTGGTCCAGATCAATCATTGTTTGAGTCCACAGTGCTCACTGGATGTAGATGAACTACAACTCCAAAACTCGAGTCAATGTCCACTAAACCCTTCCAGTATTTTCTGCTGGTCATGTGAGTTCTGTGTGCCAAGTTTGGTGCAATTCCATCATTGGTGGAGTTCATATTCTCTTTGATTGTAGGTGAACTATAAACTACAGCAACTACAACTCCCAAATGACAAAATCAACACCCTCTCTTACTCCCTCCTCCAACCCCATCAGTATTCAAATTTACGTATATCGGGTATTTCTGTCAAATTTGGTCCAGTGAATGAAAATGCATCCTTCATATCAAATATTTACATTACAATTCATAACAGTAGCAAAATTATAGTTATGAAGTAGCAACAAAAATAATTTTATGGTTAGGGGTCACCACAACATGAGGAACTGTATTAAGGGTTTGCTGCATTAGGAAGGTTGAGAATCACTGCCTTAACACAATGGGATACGATTTGTCCAATTGAAGCACATCTTGGAGAAGTTTTCCAGTTATACAAAGCTGTCTTGCGGACAAAGTTATCTACTGATTGAGCCCAGCATGAATGCTAATGCCACTAAGGCTTTATGCATTGCCAAGTATATACTAACTGCTGTTGTTAATACAATGGGATCATTTTTAATTAAGTTCAAGTAATTAAAGAAAACACCTGACTTTCTTACATTGACCATTAAGGTGAGCCGACACAGACAATTCTGCAGCGTGTATCTTCTGTCTATATGAGCAGCGCAGTAGTAATGGCAGGCGATCAAATGCATGCAAAACCTAAGCCCATGCTCTCCCCTTTGCCATCGTCGTCTTGAGGTGATAGAGGAGTCCATGCAGGGCAAAAATGGCCATAGGAACATTTTTGAAAGCAGGAGTATGTTTTAACCTCTGCGGGATAGAAATTATAGTCAAATATTATAGCTGGCCACACAGGCTGCATACTGTCTATACTTTCCCTGTAATCATCACCATCGGTCTTGACCAGCAAAAAGCAGATGCACTCTGAAATCCTCACTTGCTTGGGTTTCCAATGGGTGTATTTGCAGATATAGCCTAACAACTATATCGGGTTGGTTCCTCACCATATTCATACATGGTGAGGAAGAAGTGCCTCGAAACAAAGAAACAAAGTCAATGCAAATGCATTCTATCCTGGATGCACCTTTTATGGCTTCCTTGCCTGGTTTGCTTTGACTTTGCAAAGTCCTGAGCCACCTTTAAACAACCAAAAGCAGCTTAATGTACTTTATCACATTTATTCTTCATCAGGTGCAATCTGCAGCCTACAAAGGTTTAGCCCGTAAGTCTTTATTGGTTGTTTTTGCTGCTCAGCGACTCCTATGTAGTTGACTTTTCTTAAATGCTTAAATACAAGGCTGTTCTTATCATGTGCACATATATTACAAAGTAATGCAAAGGATGTGGGGCACATCACGATTGATATTACCATCAACAAATTCCCCAAATCACCTAAGCAATGATGTGATGTGCCATATGTTTGGTTTTTTTATCCAGAAACTAATTTGATGACTATGACATAATGCTAACAAAGTAGATAGAATTGAGTGCATAGAGTTGTGCCATTTTTTTTGCGGGCTGAATACAGTGCACTGTGTCATTTTATGTGACCCTCCAGACGCTAGACCAGGTATAGGCAAACCCAGGCCTGGGGGCCGGATGTGGACCCTTGGGCTCTTTTCTCAGGCCCTCCTCTGTCTCACTATCCTATCCTTCCTTCTCTCTTTCCTTCCTTAATCCATCTCTCTTCCTTCTTCCCTTCCACCTTTTCATCCTTCCTTCCTTCCTCCTTACCTCCCTCTTTCTTCCTCCCTCCTTCATTCCCTTCCACCCTTTCATCCATCCTCCTTCCTCCTTCCCTCCCTCTTTCTTCTTCCCTCCATCCCTTTCATCCTTCCTCCTTCCCTTCCTTCTCTTCCACCCTTTCATCCTTCCTTCCTTACCTCTTTCCTCCCTCTCACCCTCTTTCTCCTTCCTTCCTTCCTTCCTTCCCTTTTTCCTTCCTTCTCTGTTTATCCTTCCCTTCCTTTCTTCCTTACATTCTTCCCTTCCTTATTTCCATCCTTCCTTCTATTTTTCCTTCCTCCTTCCCTTCCATCCTTTCTTCCTCCTTCCCTTCCTCCCTTCCCTTTTGTCTTTGCTTTTTTCCCCTTTCCTCCCTCCTTTTCTCTCCTTTCATCCTTCTCTTCCACCCTCCCTCCCTCCATTGCCTTTTGTCTTTGCTTCCTTCCCTCTTTCTTCCCTCCTTCTCTCTCTCCCTCTTTCTCCTTCCTTCCTTCCATCCTTCCCTTCCCTCCTTCCATCACCGGGCAGCCAGTTCTCCTAACAGGGAGTGCTAGCATGCAGCCCCCAAGTTAGAAAGTTTACCCATGCCTATGCTAGACAATATTCTAGTGATTGTCACACTGGGTGCAGTGCCTAAAGACCTTGGCCTGCACTTAAACACAATCGGTGCTGACAAAATTACCATCTGCCAGCTGCAGAAGGCCACCTTACTGGGATCTGCATGCATTATTTGCCGATACATCAAACAGTCCTAGACACTTGGGAAGTGTCCGACGTGTGATCCAATTCAACCGCCAGCAGAGTGTCTGCTGTGGACTTATTATTATTATTATTATTATTATTTTGTGATACGAAATCCGGCATATAGATCCATTTTGTGACATACTGTGTTTTTGTGTCAGATAATAATAATAATAATAATAATAATAATAATAATAATAATGGATGTTACTTGTCTATTGTCTTTGCCCTTCTTGAATGTTTAATGTTTGGACACAATTCCCAGCTGGGAAATATATTTTAAAATGCACATATTAAAATGCACACTTGTTTGAGAGAGCCACATATTGAAAGAGCAACATATTAGGCTTGGGTAACAACGGAAAAATTTGGTTCTAAACTCGTTTTGTTTTTAGGGGGGCCCTTGCGTTTCATTTTTTTAAAGAATTCCGAAATTTTCCTTTAAAAAAGTTCGAAATATACGAAATTTCGTAAAAATACGAATCGATTCGTTAATGGCGGACGTGATTGCGCAATATGCTAAAAAAACCCTCCAAATGGGACAGGGGGAACTTCTGATGCTTCCCTCTCCCTCTGTTGTTGACTGTTGGTGTGATAATTTATTTTTTTATCATTGATAAACAAACAACAACTATAAAACTTGCACCAGACATACGGAAACAATTACGAAACAATTTCAAAACAATTTCGAACCAATTACGAAACAATTACGAAACAATACGAAATAAATTGGAAAAATTGTTTCGATTTTTAATCCACTGGCTGCCATTTATTTTCCGAGCCCAATTCAAGGTGCAGGTGCTCACCTACAAAGCCCTGAACGGTTTGGGACCACCCTACCTGCGTGACCACATCTCCATCTACGAACCCACACGCTCACTCCGATCATCTGGGGAGGCCCTGCTCGTGATCCCACCCACGTCGCAAGCGCGCTTGGTGGGGACACGGGACAGGGCCTTCTCTGTGGCAGCCCCCCGACTTTGGAATGCCCTTCCAAAAGATCTCTGACAGGCCCCTACTTTAGCAGTTTTCAGGAGGAACCTAAAAACCTGGCTGTTCCGATGTGCCTTCTCAGATTAGGAATCCCCCATCCCAAGTCCTAGAAGCACTTTAGCACAACCAATGTTACTGCACACCGCACCTTTAATCCTATGTTCCTCCTGCCATTTCAGCACTTTAACCCCTGTACCCCATTGCGCCGGCCGAACCAGTTTTAATAGTGTCTTGATGTAGTTATTGTTGTTATTTTGCTTAACTGTTTTGATTTGCTTTGTGTATTATTGTGTTATGTTTTGTTGTATTGTGTTTTGAGGCTTCGGCCTGTGTAAGCCGCATCGAGTCCTGCGGGAGATGCTAGCGGGGTACAAATAAAGTTAATAATAATAATAATAATAATAATAATAATAATAATAATTACTCCTCACAGTAGTCCTGCATGGCTCAATATTGGATCGTAAGCTAATTTAAATACGAATTAATAACGAATTACGAAATTAACGAACGAAACCGCCCAAGCCTACGACATATATTTTCCAACGCACCACTGACTGAGAGAGAGCTATTTAGATGCAGTTTTTAACTACCGAACTTCTAAATTAATTTCAGGGACGGATGGCATTGACTTGTGGCAGAACAGAGGAGAAAATGGCACAGACCAAAAATGCACCGATTCGCCTCCCTAATCATTACTCGCATTTGTATCAATAGCCTAAGGCTATGTGTGCGGAATCTAAAAGAGCTGGTCTTTCCTTATCAACCCTGAATAGTGTTAACACACTGCAAAGGGAGGGGGAAGGCATGTCGATGGCGGTGAGGGGAGTATAGATTTTGTGTCCTTAAAGATAAAAGCAGAAACCGTTTGCTTGCTCGGGAGAGCTCTGGCCTCATGACGTATGGATGTGTTATCCCCTTTTCTAAAAACAACCAAGAAATGCCACTGTACAGAAACAAAGCAAACAAAATCTCTGGCACCTGTTCAAAGACCTTTCTTCTTAAACCGGCGCTTCCCTCGCCAGAGGTACATGTGATCAGAGGCCTTTCATGTTTAACAGCAATGACCTGACGCCTCTCATCTGAAGGTTCATCTTGCACCGCACAACAAAACACTTTGTAGGAACGACAACTTCCTTCTCCCAACAAATCTCTGTCTTCTTTGACGGAGGCGGCCAATAATAAATTGCAAGGCTCCTCTGACAAGATTGGCTTCCTTCCCCCCTCTTCGCCTTCTCTCTTTTCCAAAGGTGGAGCTCAAGTGACAAGCACAATCTTTCTTCGGATGACATTGCATCCTCATTATAATACCACTGAAGTCTGTCCCATGACAATCCCCAGCGGAGCCCATGCTTATTCATAGCTCCTTCCCAGTCCCGTCAAGGGAGGGATGGCTCAGCTCAATGGTTTGCCTGCCAGAAATGAAGGGAGGGTCCCGGACCCAGCGCAAGCCCTGTCTCAGGTAATTTACAGGTTGTGCGGAGCAGTGGGTCCAGCCGGTGCACCAGGGATCCCGCTAATTGCCTTTTATATACACAGGCACACTACAGAAGCAGATATATTGAGCCTCAAAATCCAGGAATATAAAGCAGGGGTGTTTTGTGTCCTCGGGGCCTTTAAACCAGGTCGGAGAGAAGTCGGCAATTCCATCAAAACGAGGAGCTGAGCACAGATGGGGAAGCAAGCGCGGAGTTCAGCTGCTGCCATATGCCAGCATTGGTTGGAGGTTCTGATCCAGGAATGGGCAATTTGTAACCTTCTCATTAGTCATCATCAGTGGGCGCTAGAAACAACATCATACGAAAGCTGACTGGCACAACCTGGGGATCACAACCAGACACAGTGAAGACATCTGCCCTTGCGCTATGCTACTCTGCTGCTGAGTATGCATGCCCAGTGTGGAACACATCTCACCACACTAAAACAGTAGATGTGGCTCTTAATGAGACATGCCGCATTATCACAGGGTGTCTGCGCCCCACACCACTGGAGAAATTACACTGCTTAGCCGGTATTGCACCACCTGACATCTGCCAGGAAGTAGCAGCCAATAGTGAAAGGACAAAGGCAGTGACATCTCCAGCTCATCCCCTGTTTGGGTATCAGCCAGCACGTCAACGACTGAAATCAAGACATAGTTTTCTTAGATCTACAGAGACACTCGCTGGAACACCTCAGCAAGCGAGAGTCCAAAAGTGGCAGGCCCAAACCCAGCACCTCAATTCATGGGTGATACCAGATGAGAGACTCCCCCCTGGGCACTCAGAAGAATGGGCGACTTGGAAGGCGCTGAACAGACTGCGCTCTGGCACCACGAGATGCACAGCCAACCTTGAGAAATGGGGCTACAAAGTGGAATCCACGGCATGCGAGTGCGGAGAAGAACAAACCACTGACCACCTGCTGCAATGCAACCTGAGCCCTGCCACATGTACAATGGAGGACCTTCTTGCGGCAACCCCAGAGGCACTCCAAGTGGCCAGATACTGGTCAAAGGACATTTAACCAAATACCAAATTTGCAAAATCTGTGTGGTTTTTTTTTCCTTTTTCTTTTTAATCTGTGTGTTTGTTTTGCTCTGTTAGAATTGTAATACAATGGTTGCTGATGACACGATAAATCATCGTTGGATTTCATCGATATCAGTGGCCAACACACATCTTGTGTCCAGAGGAGGGCGACTAAAATGATCAAGGGTCTAGAGAACAAGCCCTATGAGGAGCGGCTTAAAGAGTTGTAGTTGCTGGGATGTATAGTTCACCTACAATCAAAGAGCATTCTGAACCCCACCAGTGATAGAATTGGGCCAAACTTCCCACAGAATGCCCATGCCTTGAAGGGACTTGCTGGTGTGAGCCTCTCTCCAGCCTCGCAAGCTCTTCCTCACCCGCACCATGCTGCCATGCACCAAGCATGCCTGCTCTCCCCTCCCCACTTGGAGTCTCAGAAACAGCCCTCCCCTTGGCTGAGAGGCCAGACAATCACAGCAGAGGAGGGCTTTTGGTGGGAGGATTTGCCATCTGTTTCCAAAAAGGATGAGAAGGACAGGTGGAGAGATCTTCAGCCTTTTCTGCCAAAGGGGTCCCTAAGACCAAGAGAAATATATGTTTTCTGATAGTCTTTGGTGAACCCTCTAAACCCCCCTAGCGACTCCCCTAGGGATCCCGCCCCTTAGGTTGAGAAACACTGCCCTAAAGTTTCCAGAAAGATCTTGGGGTCCTTCTGTACAACAAGTTAAACATGAGACAACAATGTGATGCAATGGCAAAAAAAAAGCCAATGGGATTTTGGCCTGCATCAATAAGAGTCTAGTGACTAGATCCAGGGAAGTCATGCTCCCCATGCTCTATTCTGTCTTGGTTAGACTACGCCTGGAATATTGTGTCCAATTCTGGGCACCACAACTGAAGAGAGATATTGACAAACTGGAATGTGTCCAGAGGAGGGCAACTAAAATGATCAAGGGTCTGGAGAACAAGCCCTATGAGGAGCGGCTTAAAGAGCTGGGCATGTTTGTTTGCTTATTTATTTATTTATTTATTGACTTGGCCGCGGTGGTCCACGCTCTGGTTACATCCCGTCTAGACTACTGCAACGCTCTCTACGTGGGGTTGCCCTTGAAGACTGCTCGGAAGCTTCAAATGGTCCAGCGCTCGGGAGCCAGGTTGATAACAGGAGCGGCACTCAGGGAGCATACCACTCCTCTGTTGAACCAGCTCCACTGGCTGCCAATCTGCTACCGGGCACAATTCAAAGTGCTGGCGTTAGCCTATAAAGCCCTAAACGGTTCCGGCCCTACTTACCTCTCCGAACGTATCTCCACCTATGAACCGACTAGGACATTAAGATCGTCTGGAGAGGCCCTGCTCTCAATCCCGCCTGCATCACAGGCGCGCCTAGCGGGGACGAGGGACAGGGCCTTCTCGGTGGTGGTCCCTCGGCTGTGGAATGCCTACCTGTAGACATCAGACAGGCCCCTTCGCTGTTGGCATTCTGCAGGAAGGTGAAGACCTGGCTCTTAGAACAAGCGTTTGGCTAAACAGTGCAATTGATTATAGAAATACGGTGCAATCGAACATAGGAACATGGAACAAAGGATTATGAGAATGGTTTCTGATTTGGTGTTGAGGCGTTATGATAATGATTGTTTATTGATATTGATTGTTATGTATAATGTGTTTTAATTGCTTATGATACTGTCTTGTGATAATTTGTACTTTGTAAACCGCTTTGAGTCGCCTAAGGGCTGAGAAAAGCGGTATAGAAATAAAGTAAATAAATAAATAAATAAATTCCACCGGAACATTAGGAAGAACTTCCTGACTGTGAGAGCCGTTCAGCAGTGGAACTCTCTGCTCTGGAGTGTGGTGGAGGCTCCTTCTTTGGAAGCTTTTACACAGAGGCTGGATGGCCATCTGTCGGGGGTGCTTTGAATGCAATATTCCTGCTTCTTGGCAGGGGGTTGGACTGGATGGTCCATGAGGTCTCTTCCAATTCTATGATTCTATGAATTCTTGCCTGTTGGCCATGATGGCTAGCAGGGCCGTAGCCAGAAAAAAATTTCGGGAGGGGTTGAAATTTTCGGGGGGGGGGGGGTTGAAAATTTCACGGGGGGGGGGGGGGTTGAAACCTGTCTCCTAGCTCACACTGAAGCAAAGAGCACAACAGGGGGCAGAGCAGCCTTCAATAGCCTGCAGCTCCGCCCTTGTCAACCACCTCCACCAAGTCTGGCCTCCTTAATGAGAGCATTCAACACCCCCCCCCCCCCCCCCCCCCCGCCAACTTGGTTGCTTCACTACTGTTCTGTCACGCGCTGGGCCTGTAAATAATTGTCTTTAGAACAGGATGTGCAACCTTTGCCCAGCGGGAAGCCAGGGGGCCTAAAGAGAAGTTCTCTGAGGTTTCCACCACAAACAGTCTTTAGATGGCTTGAGAAGTACAACAAAGTCTTTTATTAATGAACAATCAAACAAACAGAAACTTCTCTTGTCTTCAGTAAAGTTAAGCAAATTATTCCAAGCTTTTAGGCAACTGGTGAATTCCTAATCTTGCCCACGAAGGACAGGCAACTGTCTTCAATAACTTCTTCTTTAAGGGAAAATCCCCTTTTTAACTTCTCCCAGGCTGACTGTAATCTAACCCTTACTGATGTGTCGAACTGCGAACTGCGTCTCGAACTGCGTCTCGAACGCCGAGTGGACCTACCAGCAAGGCAGTAGATGTTCTCTAGCTGGAGTTCTTTGGTCTTTAGGGCTGTTTCCCTGGAAATTCTTTGGAGACTCTTAAGACCTTTCTCCCCCGGAAGGTCTTAAGGGTTGAAGCTTTTGTACAGGGGAAGCTTGCACACATCCTATACATAAGCTTACCTTGCTGAGACTAACTAAAAATGGCTCCCTTCCCTTCCCAATTGCTTCAAGGGGCGGAACCAAAACTTAACAGTGATGGACAGGTGACTTGCCCTATGACTGCAACCAAAGGAAGCCACCTATCTGCAGAGTCCCTGAAACCTAGGACTGCAAGCAAACATTTAATACAAAGCAAATAAAGTTGGAGCTCCTGGTACAGCTGTACCAGAATAACTACATTGGCTATTGCTGCAAGTAATGACAGTGTGAATAAATTGCTAATATTTGCTTGAGATAGTGCTTGCAGTTCTGAAGGGACTCTTGATTTTTTGCATCTCATAGACTTAGCATGGGGATTGGGTTAACCAATTAAAATTTATGAGTAAACCAGGTTTTTTAAAAAAATCTGAAACATTTCGGGGGGGGGTTGAACCCCTAACCCTCCCCCCCTCGCTACGGGCCTGATGGCTAGGGCTTCTGGGAGGTGAAGAACAAATTACTCTAAGGACCAAAGTTTGCAGACGATGTTTCACCCTAAATCGTATTACAGTATTATGAAACCATCACACTAGTTTTTGCATTCTTCCTTTGGTTGCAGGAGTCTCATCACTAACAAAAAAATTGACAGCTTGAAGGGAGCAACGTATGCCAAGGAAGCAATAGTGATCAAGAGCCACAAACAAGCTGGGGGGAGAAAGCAGCATTAGATGAGCAAGACTGGGATGTTTTAAGATCACTCTCGAGGGGTTCTCGTGAGCCCCATTTCCAAGGCAAAAAAAGGTACCTCTGTAAACAACTGACGCATCAGTATTCTCCATGGCTTCTCCCTTGACTAGCAACAGAAGCATAATTGACACCGTTCATATATAAGTTGCAGAATTCTGGCTCAAAGTCTAGGCTTTTGGTCTAATTAGAAGGATTTTTTTTAGAAATGTAGTTTGCAGTCCCAAGACTTGAAGGTCACACTGATAGCTAGCTGCCTTTGCCTCTACTTTGTTTATCAAAAGGCATTTATTTGGATCACAATTGTCTTGGAGCAAACAATAAAAATGTCACAGTATTATCCATATGTGCTACAACGTAGATGTTGTTGTGTTTTCAAAATCTATATATATAAAAATGCTCTGTGCATAATTAGTACTTTAAAAACAAAAGAACCAATGAACGAAATCACACCAAATTTGGTAACAAAACGTCTCACAACACAAGGAGTGACCATCACTCAAAAAATTATGATTTTGTCATTTGGGAGTTGCAGTTGCTGGGATTTATATTTCACCTACAATCAAAGAGCATTCTGAACTCCACCAACAATGGTATTGAACCAAACTTGGCACACAGTTCTCCCATGACCAACAGATAATACTGGAAGGGTTTAGTGGGCATTGACCTTGAATTTTGGAATTGTAGTTCACCTCCATCCAGAGATCACTGTGGACTCAAACAATGATGGATCTGGACCAAACTCTACATGAATACTCAATATGCCCAAATGTGAACACTGGTGGAGTTTGGGGAAAATAGAATCTTGACACTTGGGAGTTGTAGTTGCTGGGATTTATAGTCCACCAAAATCACAGAGCATTCTGAACCCCACCAATGATAGAATTGGGCCAAACCTCCCACACAGAACCCCCATGTGGGCCACAGCAACGCGTGGCAGGGGACGGCTAGTTAGTAATAAACAAAGAACTGTGATTTCTGTTTTCCTTTGGTCTGTTTTGTTTACAGGAAGGAAACTAAGGATCACATTTGCCTTTTAGCCAAAATGTTACTGTATTATTGGACTGACAGATATATCCATAAGAGTTACAAACTTGCAATTTTAAAAAAGTAAATAAACAGAATTTCATAACAGAAGTAATCACCACACAAACCTTTCATAAGGAAGAGCATCTCTTTATGGCCCCCTCTATACTGCCCTATAATGAAGTTTGAAACTGTATTCTATAGTCAGTGAAGATTCAGAGAATGTAGGGTTTGTTTGTTTTTTCATGTCAGGAGTATATTGAGGAACTGCAAATCGCTTCTGATGTGAGATAATTGGTTGTCTGCATAGACGTTACTCGGGGGACGTCCGAATGTTGTACCATTCTGTGGGAGGGTTTTCCCTGCATGAGAAGTTGGAGCTGACAGATGGGAGCTCACCTTGCTGATCACATATGCAGACCAAACTGGACATGATTTTATCTTGCCGACCTGGCTTATATGTTTTAATCTATAAATAAATAAATAATTGCTTCCCAGATTCAAACTGATGACCTTTCGGTCAGCAGTCCTGCTGGCACAAGGGTTTAACCCATTGCGCCACCGGAGGCGCCACAGAATGCGGTTCAATGCAGTTAAACCGCATTATACGGTCAGTGTAGACTCATAGAATGCAGTTCAATGCAGGTAAATTACATTATACCGTCAGTGTAGACTTATAGAACGCAATCCAATGCAGTTAAACCACACTATACGGTCAGTGTAGACTCATAGAATGCAGTCCATTGCAGTTAAATCACATTATACAGTCAGTGTAGACTCATAGAATGCAATCCAATGCAGTTAAACCACATTATACGGTCAGTGTAGACTCATAGAATGCAGTCCAATGCAGTTAAACCACATTATATGGTCAGTGTAGATTCATAGAATGCAGTTCAATGCAGTTAAATCGCATTATATGCTCAGTGTAGACTCATAAAATGTAGTTCAATGCAGTTAAACCACATTATATGGTCAGTATAGACTCATAGAATGTAGTTCAATGCAGTTACACCACATTATGCAGTCAGTGTACTCATAGAATATTGTGCAGGTATAGCTGTACCAGGAGCTCCAATTTTGTTTGCTTTGTATTGAATGTTTGTTGTAGTCCTAAGTTTCAGGGACTCTGCAGATAGGTGGCTTCTTTTGGCTGCAATCATAGGGCAAGCCACCTGTCAATTATCGTTAGGTTCTCTGGTCCTGCCCCCTTTTGGGTTTTTTGAGGGAATAGGAGCCTTTTTGGGTCAGTCCACACAGAGAAGCCTTTCATGCAGGACATAATACCAAGAGCTCTTGTAGAAAGCTTCGTCTTCTACAGCTTGGCCGGGGATATACAGCCCCACAGCTTGGCCGAGGATCATACAGCCTTACAGCTCCTTTGCTGAGGGACTTCAGCCAGCCATCACCAAAACCTGAACTCCTTTTTCCCTGGAAGTCTACAAAGCTCTGCTTGGTAAGGGTCGCTCGCAGAAGCCAGACGCAGTTGGTACCGGGTGCAGGGGCTCCACGCCAACAGAGGCAAAGACAGACTGCCCAGATTAGAAGTTAAGGATTTCCCCATTAGTTATAGTTATGAAGATAGTGCCTGTTCCCTGTGGACAAGATTGAGAGATTGTTTTCATCAATAAAGAACATTGTTGAACCTTTAAGCAATCTAAAGACTCTGTTTTAAGGAAATCCAAAGGCCTTTAATCTGAGGCAGCCCTGGCGTCCCGTTGGGCACACAGAATTTATGTCCTGTCTACAGTCTTATGCACAGGCCCAGCGTGCGACAGCACAAATATAGTCCAATGCAGTTAAACCGCATTATATGGTCAGTGTAGATGCATAGAATTCAGTCCAATGCAGTTAAACTGCATTCTGTAATGCAGTTTTAAGCTGCATTATAGGGTAGTTTAGACGAGGCCTATCAAGGGACACTATTAAGAACTCTGTAGTTAAGTTAATTATCTTACGATAAGGACAACTAATGGATAAGCTTTTGGGCAAAGGCTGGAAAGGGGAAATGGTCCTCAATTTTCGTAATCCTTTTTAGCACTCAGAAATTGCTATAAGAGAAGCCTAAAAAGTGGTCTACCCCTTGGAAATGATACTTAAGCGACCTCACTTGCAACCTGCATCACTTTAAAGCACCTAATTCGCAATTGAATAAAAGAATAAATGATGCCCGTTTAATTCTCGTCGTATAAAAAATACATTTAAATGGGAGAGGCACAAAAAAACCCTCTTGCACAAAAGGAGTCACCAAACTTCCCCTCCTCTCTCTCTGTATGTATGTAAGTGCACTGCCTCCGATTACATTTGCAAAAGTACACCTTGAAGATAAAAGGCTGCAAAAAGCAACTTAAAAGCGTAATTTTCTTTATAGGCATTTCACATCAGAGACCTTCCTGAGGGGATCCGAGGAGAAAATTTAAAACACACACACACACACAATGCACACATTTAGACCTGGGCTAACTTTTAGAAAGAAAGAAAAAACTTTTAAACAACTACCTTAATTTATCTTCTCGGGAGATGCAAGAAATGTATTCCTGCCAGGAAAGCACAGCAGTATGTGTATTTAAGCATAGGACATCGTGAACCGAAGACAACACAAAGGCCAGTTTCCGTAGTCCCAACAGAGCAAGACAACAGAGATTTCCCAAATCCATATGGAAATTCAAAACACCTACATGGGCCACAATGCACTCTTTGTGTGTGAATTGAAGCCTGATTGGTGGAGCATTGTGTTGGTCTCAAATACAATACATGCAGTCCCAAGTTACAAACATCCGACTTACAAACGATTCCTAGTTAAGAACAGGGGTGAGACAACAGGAAGTGAGGGAAATCTACCCCTCCGAAGGGAAATCCACTCCTGGAAGAGTTATTATTATGGGGAAAAGGTGTCTCCACTGAAGCTTCATCACCAATCCTTGTTTCCACAATAAGCTAAGTTTATTTATTTATTTAAAGTATTTATATTCCGCCCTTCTCACTCCACAATGTACATATACATGGCAAACATTCAATGCCATAGACACACAACATATATAGACAGAGTATTCTCGAAGACTTTCATGGCCGGAATCACTGGGTTGTTGTAGGTTTTTTCGGGCTATATGGCCATGGTCTAGAGGCATTCTCTCCTTACGTTTCGCCTGCATCTATAGCAAGCATTCTCACTACCTTTGAGGATGCTTGCCATATATGCAGGCGAAACGTAAGGAGAGAATGCCTCTAGACCATGGCCATATAGCCCAAAAAAACCTACAACAACCTATATAGACAGACACACAGAGGCTATTTAACATTCCACCTTTTTCATGAGGGTATTCTGGCCACCAGGGGAGCTGTCACTTCACCGTCCATTTGTGACACTGATGAAGTACTTCCTCATTCTTTGCATGCTTGCTGGAGATTTTTATGGCCTCGTAAATTAGCCTCCCCGCATAAGTGGTACCTAAATTTCCTACTTGACAGATGCAATTGTCTTTCAGGCTGCAAAGGTCGACAGCAAGCTAAAAAAATTGTTTGGAAGCTCACTCCAACCCTGGCTGGCTTTGAACTCATGACCTTTCAGTCAGTAGTGATCTTAATGGAGCTGACTCCCAGCCAGCTGTGCCACAGCCAAAATCTATTGATCAGAGAGACAGAAAGTGAGGTGAAATCCTCTGAACAGGTGCCCAGACAGCAAAACAAACATCACGGGTGTGTTAACTTTTCCCTATGCTATCCAAAGGATAGATAGATAGATAGATAGATAGATAGATAGATAGATAGATAGATAGATAGTCATATCTAGCTGTGTCCAACTCTGGGGGTTGATGCTCATCCCCATTTCTAAACCAAAGAGCCAGCATTGTCCATAGACACGTCCATGGTCATGTGGATGGCATGACTTCATGAAGCACTGTTACCTTCCAGCAGAAGCGGTACCTACTCTTCTACTCACATTTGCATGTTTTCAAAGTGATAGGTTGGCAGAAACTGGAGCTAACAGCAGGAGCTCACCCTGCTCCCCAACCTTTCGGCCAGCAAGTTCAGCAGCTCAACAGTTTAACCCACTGCACCACCGGGGGTTTACACATGAGTATATATGATAACGTCGCAGCCATAAGAGCTAAGAACCTGGTCAATCAAAAGCAAAAATAAGAAGTAGCCAACGTTTCCAAAATGCTCAATGTAAACATTATTACATGGCATAATGACAAAATGGCAGAGTGTACACAGACAGCCTACTGGTTCTGTCGAGTGAAGTGTCTGATTGGGGGACACTGGGGCAGGAAAAGAGTTCATTAACTGTGTTTGCTCCAAACGAAACAGTACTGTCTCCCCAAAACTGACTTTCCCCATGTTTGCACATTTCCACACGTTCCTGCCTGGTGGCATAAAGCTTGCTCCGCTGCTCTTAGCCTTTGAGCAAATTACAATTAGCTATTGTAATCAGTCCTTAATGGTTTAATTCTCCTGAGTCACAGGGAGGTAAAGGAAAATTACACAAGAGAAATATTGGGGACAATGTCAGCTTATCCAAAAACAAAGGCATGGGCTGAACAGCAATCCTCAAAAACCACACAGATCAGTAAAGGAGAATAGAGGAGCCCATCACCCTTGCCTTGTAGCCAGCCTTGTTGTTTTGAACTGTGTTATTCTGCTGACTGGTAATCCAAAAATATTTACAGAGCTCTTGTTGTCCCCAAAGGGACCTTCTTTCGAAAAGCAACAGTCAGCCTGAACATCCGATATAAGCTCTGGCTGTCCATCACAGCCATTTGTGGTCCTCTCTTAGTCATAAGGCTGGCATTTCATGAGTATGAATGAATTCAGTTCACTTAAGGCAGGCTGAACACAATTCTCAAAGATCCCAGATTTTCTTTAGAAACCAATAGCCGTGAATTCACAGAATCATAAGTTGTGTCTTTTATGGGTAAGAGTCAGGCATTTGAGTTAAGTCATTACTAGAAAGAAGATAAACAGGTATGGGCAAACCTAGGCCTGGGGGCCGGATGCGGCCCCTTAGGCTCTTTTCTCAGGCCCTCCTCTCTCACACCATCCTTTCCTTTCCTTCTTTCCTTCCCCCCTCTTTTTCCTTCCATTCCACCCTTTCTTCCTTTCTTCCTCTATTTCCTTTCTCCTTCCCTCCCTCCCTTGCCTCCCTCTTTCTTCCTCCCTCCTTCCTTCCCTCCATCCCTCTTTCTCCTTCCTTTCTTCCTTTTGTCTTGCCTTCCTCTTTTCTCCCTCCCTTCCTCCATTCCTTTCTAACCTTTTATCCTTCCTTCCTTCTCTCTTTCCTTCCTCCTTCCCTCCCTCTCTTCCTTCCTTCCATCTATCCATCCCTTTCCTTCCACCCTTTCGTCCTTCCTCCTTCCCTCCCCTCCCTCTCTTCCTTTTTTCTCCTTCCTTCCTTCCCTTTTGTCTTTCCTTCCTTCTCTCTTTCCTTTATTCTACCCTTCCATCCATCCTTCCTTCTTTTTCTTTCCTTCCTCCTTCCCTTCCTCCCATCCTTCCCTTCCACCCTTTCTTCCTCCCTCCCACTTTTCTTTTGTTTTTGCTTCCTTCCCTCTTTCCTCCCCTCTTCCCTCTTTTTCCTTAAATCCTTCCCTTCCACTCTTCCTCCCTTACTTCCTTGCTTGCTTTTTTTCATTGCTTCCTGCCCTTCTTCCTCCCTCTCTCCTTCCTTCTCTCCCGCTTTCTCCTTCCATCCTTCCCTTCCACCCTCCCTCCCTTCCCTTTGTCTTTGCTTCCTTCTCTCTTTCCCTTTCTCCATCCATCCTTCCCTCCCTCCCTCCCTTTCCTTTTGTCTTTGCTTCCTGCCCTTCTTCCTCCCTCCCTCCTTCCCTCCCTCCCTCTTTCTTCTTCCACCCTTCCCTTCCTCCCTCCCCTTTTGTCTTTGGCTCCTTCCCTCTTTCCTCCCTTCCCCCTTCCCTCTCTCTCTTTCTCCTTCCATCCTTCCCTTCCACCCTCCCTCCCTTCCCTTTTGTCTTTGCTTCCTTCCTCCCTCCCTCCTTCCCTCTCTCCCTTTTTCCCTTCCATCCTTCCCTTCCTTCCCTTTCATCCATCCTTCCTTCTCTCTTTCCTTCTTCCATCCCTTCCCTTCTTCCATCACCGGGCAGCCAGTTCTCCTAGCAGGGGGTGCAAGTATGCGGCCCCCAAGTTAGAAAGTTTGCTCATGTCTGAGCAAAAAGAAGAGACCAGATGAGTTTTTAAAAAATACAGCAAGCATCATTAAAGCTCATCAAAAGTGCATTAGAGAACACCTGATAATATATTCCAAGCATTAATGATCATTATAGTATTGCACATTAATGCAGATGCTGCCATAAGGATTCACTAGAACTTAATATTTCCCCAGTGAGGCAGAAATATTCAAATAGTAAACGTATTTAGATAACCTCCAACTTAATCAATGGTCTGCTTTTTTTTTCAAAACACATCAAGAAAGCATTCACAGCTACCCGAAGCTTTCTGTTCTAGCTTCCAACAAAACCATTCCAGGTGAATATCTCCTTTCTTATTCCTGGAGGAAAATATGAAACTACCTTTGCTAAAATGTGCCCATCAATTAATCACAGAGACATTTAATCCACGTCAAGGAGTACTTCTGACAACCCAGTTAATTTAACTACATGCTTGAACTCTATTAATTCATCACATAGCGATGGATAGTCACTTGGTTTTACATACATGATCATTTGTCATTCTTCCCACTAACAAAGATCAGATCTTCCACATTTCAGATAAGAATTGAGGATTGTGTGACTTTCTTAAGTCCAGTTATTAACAACAAGTAAAAGCCAAACTGATGACCTTCTGGTCCAGATTCAACCTGATGGCCCTCTTCTCTTTTGTGGTGGCAATAAATGTGTATTTTAGACCATAACCAGGCCCAGCAGGACCCCTAATGTCCCTCACTTTCTCGAACTTGTGTCCACAATGCCATAGAGCACTGTTTCCCAACCTTTGGTCCTCCAGTGTTTCGGACTACAGATCCCACAATTGCTAACAGCTGGTGAGCTGGCTGGAATTTCTGGGAGTTGAAGTCCAAAAGACTTAGAGGACCAAAGGTTGGGAACTCATAATCCAGTGGTTCTCAACCTGTGGGTCCCCAGATGTTTTGGCTTACAACTCCCAGAAATCCCAGCCAGTTTGCCAGTTGTTAGGATTTCTGGGAGTTGTAAGCCAAAACATCTGAGGACCCACAGGTTGCCATAGAGCAACCTGTCACGATGCCAGGACTCTGCTTTATTCAGAGGCAGAGATTAACCAAACAAAAACCCAGTTTGTATAAAACAATTTAATTAAAACAGCACTTACTTTCTGGCTGTTTTAATAGTCCAAAATATAAAACATAATAACCAAAAGCCACAGAATAAACAAAAATAGCAAACACTGTTGCAGGTTCAAGATAACTCCATAGTCAAAGGTCCAGTCCCGCGGTCAAATGCCGAGAATTCAATAAACAAAGTCCAGGGATCAAGAGTCTATCGTAGTCAACAGCCAGTCCAAAGATTCAAGGTTCCGGGATTCTAAGAGTTCAGGAGACATGTCAGAATGCCGAAAATCCAGAAACCTGGGGGGAAACCAGCAGCATCCACCACCAAAATATGACAAATACTTTTCTCCCAAAGCTCAGTTCCAAGGCTAGCTCCTTATATCCAGAAATACCCAGCTGCAACCCATCTCTTGCATACCTCCACCCTTAATTGCTTTCACGCATGAATTCTTACTTACAGATTGCTCAACCCTTTAGAACTAAGACTTACATTAACCCTTCCATCAACAAATGCCAGGCCTACCACCACCAACCACCATCAACTGCAGAACATGATACATAACGCAACCCAACAGAACATCACCTGAGGACATTCTGGGGAACTACCAAGCTTACCAAAGGGGCCCACCCTAGAGCACTATTAAAGGTTGCCCCAATAGTGACTGGGATACTACTAGTGGGCATTACTATCTTTACTTCCTGGGCAGCAGTATCACAACTATGGAGCTTAAATGATAAGATCTGCATCAGTTTAATCGATTGAAGTATCATACATATTGAATTATAATCAACTTTTGTTTCTGGAGCACACTACAATTCTTAGGACTTTATCACGCTAGCCTAATGTCTCGTCGCAATCATGTTGCTAACACATATAGAAACATACCCTTATTGGAACAATCATACTTATACCTTGTTACAATTGTGCAATGCCAGCACTCTGTTGATGCGAATTTTCATGATCAATCTTTCACACAGATGCATTGCCTATCCTTGTTTGTTCTACCCAGTACAGCTGGCATGGACAAACTTTCAAACTTGAGGGCCACATGGTAGGCCAGAGAGGGGTGGATGGGCTGGGAGGGATGGGGTTCTCCCCAAGTCCCCTCGCTGCCCTTTCCTCCCCTTCCTCTTCTCTCTCAGAGGAAAGACAGAAAATGTTTGGATCACAAAAGGGTTGGTCTTGGTCAGGATGAGATGGTGGATGAGAGAGAAAAGGTGAATCCATTAGACTCCATATTGCCTACTCCTGATATAGAATCCTAGATGGAAGAGATCTCCAAGAGCCATCCAGTCCAACTCCTT
Organism: Anolis sagrei; assembly: GCF_037176765.1. Lineage (NCBI taxonomy): Eukaryota > Metazoa > Chordata > Lepidosauria > Squamata > Anolidae > Anolis > Anolis sagrei. The sequence continues at coordinate 31,246,651 of NC_090028.1, forward strand.
GCCAGGTGGGAAGGCAAAATCAAAGCACTCCCAATAAGCTTCTGTGGAAAAGCCTCCAGAGAAGAAGACTCCACAGCCTGTGCCACTCTCCAGGAAGTTCTTCCTAATCTTTTCAGTGGAATCTCTTTCCCTGCCATTTGAAAGCATTGCTCCCTTCTGCCCTGGTTTCTAAAGCAGCAGAAAATCAGTTTTCCCTCTCCTCCTCCTCAATGGGAAACCCTTTTAAATCTTGAAACATGGTTCTCGTGTTCCCTCTCTACCTTCTCTCCCCCCAGTTAAACATCCCCCAGGAGGAAAGGAGGAAGGAAAAAGAGAAGGAAGGAAGAAAGGGTGGAAGGGAATGGAGGGAGGGAGAAAGAGCCAGGAAGGGAAGGGAGGAAGGAAAGATGACGGAAGGAAGGAAGGAAGGAAGGAAGGAAGGAAGGAAGGAAGGAAGGAAGGAAGGAAAAAAGGGAGAGAGGGAAGGAGGGAAGGAGGGAAGGAGAGAGGAAAGAGCCAAGGAAGTAAGGACGAGAAAGGGTGTGAAAGGGGGGAGAGAGAATAAGACAAAGGAGAGGGGAGGGAGGGAGGGAGGGAGGGAGGGAGGGAGGAGGGAGGGAGGGAGGGAGGGAGGGAAGGAAGGAAGGAAGGAAGGAAGGAAAAAGAGGGAGAGAGGGAAGGAGGGAGGAAAGAGCCAAGGAAGGAAGGACAAAAGGGTGTGAAAGGGGGGAGAGAGAAAGACAAAGGTGAAGAAAGGAAGGAAGGAAGGAGAGAGAGAGGGAGGGAAGGAAGGAAGGAGGGAAGAAAGAGCCAAGGAAGGAAGAACGAAAGGGTGGGGGGGGGGATAGGAGGCAGGAAGGGAGGGGGGAGGATACGGTAGTGTGAGAGAGGAGGGTCTGAGAAAAGAACCCAGGGTGCCACATCTGGCCGCCGGGCCTGAGATTGCTCATATTTGCAATACAGGCATAGTGTGTTGTTTTCTCCCTTCATATTTTTGCTCTAACTGCACAATTTGGGCATTGTTACAAGACCGTCATCTACTTCACAGTATCAGAGCTGCAGTGGAAGGACATTATCACCCAAAAACAGCAACATTGGATTCATTGCCGGGTTTTCCCCGTCAACAAAAAGAGACGTTCAAAGCCTAACGCAAGTGCAGGAGAGACATGACATCATGTGGTAAGGCACTTTGATCCTGCCATAATTGCACCTTATCAGCATGATATGATAAAGTCCTTAGTTCCATCCAGTTCGCAATCCTTTTGCAATGTAGGTCATTAAATGCTCCCATATTTTAACAGAAGGAGAGCTGGATTCGAAAACTTTCCTCGCTCAGGCTGAAGAGCAATCCCAGTTCTTTTCTGAATGAGGAGAGTGAGGAGCAAACCAACGATTCATTACACAAAATTGACTCTAGGAATGATTCTGGTGATTTCTTTGGCCCAGACAGTGCTATCGACAGTGGGCTCCATCACTGCCATCCCATAACCCCTTGTGTCACCTAAGAGCTGTTCCCTAACAATACGAGATCCATCAGAGAAATGTTCGATTGGATGCAAAGAATGTGCCGCCGAAGGGGAAATCAGAAACCTCTCAGCATGGATGTGTGTGTATATATGTGGGTAAGCCGGAAAGACTTTTTGCATCTCAGCCTTAAGACTATGGATCATAATTATCTGGGCACAAATGCTTTGGAGACAGAGGGCATAAAGTATAAAATCTGAGCACTCGCTCTCCAAGAGATTTCCCATAACACAATCCCTCCCCGCAACACCCTCTCCTTTTATTAGGAGACATTTTATACAAACACAAGGACAATCTCCAAGGAATACCCTCCTTTTAAAAAAAATCAATGCTCAGACTCCATAGTTTCTCAGAACAATTTACAGAAATATACAAAGGTGCACTAGAAAAGCAAGACTTATTGCTACCAAAGAGCAGGGCAGCTGAGCCTTTCCAACCGCCCTCCTCAAGCTTGTTCCTTCCCTGGTTGCCTCTTTCCCACATGGGACACAAGCCCACAAACCATGAAAGCATCCAAAATTAAGTCCTCCCGTTTCCAAGAAAGATCTATTATCGCCAAAGAAACAAACCCTTCATTTCCAGGAGCTCAATAATGAAAAAAAATTAAAAACACTCCATGCAATGACAAATCACACCATTAAATAATTGTTTTCCATTTAAAAGTTTTTCTTGTGCAAGCCTAATACACATTGGGGCAAGAAAATGCCGTATATGCTTGAGTATAAGCCGAGTCTTTTAGCCCTTTTTTAGGCTGAAAAAGCCTCTCTTAGCTTATACTTGAGTCAAAGTTATTTATTATTTTACTCTATTGTTTATTATTATTATTATTATTATTATTACATTTATTATTTTACTCTATTTGACATTTGAGAAACTGCAAGTCGCTTCTGGTGTGAGAGAATTGGCCGTCTGCAAGGACATTGCCCAGGGGATGCCTGGATGTTTTGATGTTTTTACAAGAGACTTTTCTCGTGCCCCTGCATGGGGAGCTAGAGCTGTCAGAGAGAGCTCCCCAGGTTCGAACAGCTGACCTGTCGGGCAGCAATCTTGCCAGCACAAGGACCACCATTGCACTACCAGGGGCTCCTCCACACAACATAAACAATGATGACACTGGCTGGGGATGACAGGAATTGTAGTTCAACAGGGGAACAGCCGAGCCAACATTAAGCATGTCAGTTCTAGCACATTTATTTATTTATTTACTATAAATAAATAGGCGACTCAGGGCGGTTTACAGAAGCAACGAATTGATGCCCAAGAGCATCATAAAACATTTAAAACATTAATATATAGTATAAAACCCAACAAAAGTAATAAAAGCATAAGCCATTTGCATCTCCTAATTATCCATTTCGTCGTCCAGTCATTCCAAGTTCCTATGTCTTTTACGTTGTATTTTCAAACGCTTGCTCGAACAGCCAGGTCTTGAATCTTTTCCAGAATGTTAAGAGGGAGGGGGGTGATCTAATGTCCCTAGAAAGGGTGTTCCATAGCCGAGGGGCCACTACTGAGAAGGCCCTGTCTCTCGTCCCCGCCAAACGTATTTGTGACACAGGCGGGATCGAGAGCAGGGCCTCCCCGAACGATCTTTAAGTCCTAGCAGGTTCATAAGGGGAGATGCGTTCAGACAGGTATGTTGGACCGGAACCGTTTAATCCTTCTGCCCTTTATGTCTGCCTTTCTAGTCTTTTTTTTTTTAATTTGCAGGTTCTGTTGTTTTTATTCTTGTCGGCTGCACTGACCCGCATTGAGAACCTTCAAAAGCATCTGCCACCAAAAAAAAGAGGAGTATAAATTCATTACAGAATGCAAGGGAGCGAATTCCTCAAACGGCATTTCCTGGGTTCGTAGCCACCCTTAAAGGTAGCCGAAAAAGCATGTAGTATCAAGAATAAAAATACTTCCTATCCAGGAGCACGACGAGAGTTAATTGATTCTTCCAGTCTGCTTGTCAAAGGGCTTTTATAGCTCTATTTCTGAGAAATTAAATGGCAGAGACAGAAAGCAGGCATTAGCACCCAGCAACAGCTCCACTGCCACGAGATTTTCCCTTTATGAAACAAATGTGCCTCGCTTTCACCGACCAGACCATACGTTATTTGTACCTACCCGCTTTGATGATAATTGCAACCCACTTGACACTTGTGTTGAAAGGTAGTTTTACCAACAAGGAAACTGATAAATATTCAACGAAACGGGATTAAATTATTCTATTTACCTTCAAGCTACTCGCCATGAAAGTGTTTCAAAATATTTGTGTACGTATAAAGAAGGGGGTGATTCAAAGGCGTTGTCGGGAAGGGAAGGAGCTGCCTCTTCTACAACATTGAAAACGCCTAGATTGCAATTTAATGAATCAAAACTTTTTTTTTCCACCCTTTTCGGGACTACTATTTTCAAGTTTCATGAGAGAATGCCATATATGCAAAAAAAATTGATCCCACATTACAAAATAATTACATGATAATTACCGGCGCATTAAGATGTCTACCCCCTGAGTAAAGCTTCTGCACCCAACCGCTAACTGAGGCAGCCCCAGAATGTTTCGGCTTATTAAGGAGAATTCCAGCATTGAACAAAACCTTCAAGTGAGGCAGATTTCAATTCTCTCACTCCTCTGATTTCTAATTAAAATTGCAAAAAAAGAAGCCCCTTCTCTTTCAAAACTCCAGTATATACTCGGGCCTTAAACAAACTTCCTTCCTACAAAGATGGCAAGAGAATAGTCTTTTCTTATACAACATCAATAGGCTCAAAACATCATAAAAAAATGTCTTTTTTGATATATAGTTGGTCCAACACAGTTGCGGGTTTGGCTTTTATAGTTTTTAAAAGAATCTCTAGGTCCTCCAATGCAACGTTCTCCAGGCATTGACCAAAATATCATGCTAGAAGACATGTGGATTCTTAAAAAAACTTTTCAATCTCAAGGTCCTCCAAGGCCATTCAATTGTCAACGTTCTCCAGACATTGACCATAGTGTCATGTTGGAAGACAAACAGATTCCTACATTCTAATCTCTAGGTCAGTGGTTCTCAACCTGGGGTCCCCAGATGTTTTTGGTCTACAATTCCCAGAAATCCTAATAGCAGGTAAACTGGCTGGGATTTCTGGGAGTTGTAGGCCAAAAACAACTGGGGACCCAAGGTTGAGAACCACTGCTCTAGGTCTTCCAATGCAACTCTATTGTCAACATCAGTGCTGCCTCTGAAAAATCCTGCAAATCTCTTGGGAGGACAAGCGGACAAGTGTCAGCATGAAGGAAGAAGCAAAGACCACCAGCATTGAAGCAATGGTCCTCCACCATCAACTCCGTTGGACTGGCTATGTTGTCCGGATGCTCGACCATCGACTCCCAAAGCAGTTGCTCTACTCAGAACTCAAGAACAGAAAACGGAATGTTGGTGGGCAGGAAAAGAGATTTAAAGATGGGCTCAAAGCCAACCTTAAAAACTTTGGCATAGACACTGAGAATTGGGAAGCCCTGGCCCTTGAGTGCTCCAGTTGGAGGTAAGCTGTGACCAGCAGTGCTGTAGAATTTGAAGAGGCACAAATGGAGAGTGAAAGAGAGAAACGTGTGAAGAGGAAGGGGTGTCAAGCCAACCCCAACCGGGACCACCTTCCACCTGGAAACCGATGCCCTCACTGCGGGAGAAGATGCAGATCAAGAGTAGGGCTCCACAGTCACCTACGGACCCACAGCCAGAACACCGAACTTGGAGGACCATCATCCTCAGACGACTAGGGATTGCATAAGTAAGTAATTATCAACGTTCTCCAGACATTGACCATAGTGTCATGATGGAAGACAAACAGATTCCTACATTTTAATCTCTAGGTCTTCCAATGCAACTCTACTGTCAACATTCTCCAGACATTGACCATAGTGTCATGGTGGAAGACAAACAGATTCCTACATTGTAATCTCTAGGTCTTCCAATGCAACTCTATTGTCAACATTCTTCAGACATTGACCATAATGTCATGGTGGAAGACAAACAGATTCCTACATTGTAATCTCTAGGTCCTTCAATGCAACTCTATTGTCAACATTCTTCAAACATTGACCATAGTGTCATGATGGAAGACAAACAGATTCCTACAACAACAACAACATAGACCAACAAAAACAATTCTTGGTGTCTTGTTTTTAGGCCCATTCCTGCAGTTATTTGGGACACAGATTCAGAAAACTACATTGGATGGACCACATCAACGCTAATTTCTTACCATGGCTTTCTATGGGCAAGCAGATGGAAGGCTGGTAGATGGTACATGTTCTGTATCTTCAAAACTCCAGTTGATAGGGGAAAACTGATGCCATTTTGGCAATCACCAGGTCAAATATACCCAGAAACGGGGCTAATATCTAAGGCACCAAAATGTGTGTTGGCCAGTATAATGTACTGTAAGCATTTCTCTAAGCAAGTTTAATATGTCATCGGCATAGACACCCACTTTCACTTCTTTTTCTCCAAAACCAACTTTCATCCAAGATAGGATCAAACCATGGTTACTTGTATTTTGCAGGCTAAATCAAGTCATTGGGTGATTGCCACCAAAATGAACCAGAAAATTGTCCAGATGGGGAAGAAAGCTCCATTGCGATCTGGAAGAAGGCAGTAACAAGGACTCCAAAGATATGAAAGGGCCAATGGTGAACCCGCAATACAGTCTTTGGGTCGCTAACAATGATTTCTGGCCATTTCTTCCTGATGAAGCCATGGGGTTCATGGAGACACTTGGGGACCACACAAATGGCCTTGGAGGCCACAAAGGTGTCCTTTCCCCACCACTGGTCTAAACAAATACACACAAATTTCCATTCCAATGACCTAACTCTAAGCAAGGAAAAGGCAGCAGATGTGCTCCACTGAATATCTTATGATGGCATTGTCAAAAAAGAGAGCCTTAGGGCACCCTGTTTTCCATTTATGCCCCTCAGCAAATTATAGGCCCATCTGTCTCTATAAATGTGAAATTACGTATCTTCAGTGCCTGAAGTCAAGTCCATTGCAGATACCTTGGACTTATAAGAGGGGGTTCAGCTGGTACATTGGTCCAAGAGAACCAAGGAGGGGTTCATGAATTTCTTATAGCTTTCTCCTTAATCAGGCCTTTGGTCTATCTAGCACAGGAGGGAGCTCCCATGTGTTGTCAACTCATAACTCCCAACAGCTCCTAAACATCATGAGGGACCATGGGAACTGCAGTACAGCATCTGTAAGGCTGCAGGTTATACATTCTTCATCCAACTTAAAGTTATGTAAACTGGGTATCAGTGGTACTCCAAGGTTTCAAACAAGAATCTTGTTGATAGCAGAGCACCTGATGAACCAACCTGGACACAGCATATTATTTGAGAACACAGAAATGCTGGCCCACTCTCACAACCACCATGTCAGACTACACAGAGAAGCCATTGAAATCCACAAGCATGTGAACAATTTCAATAGAAAAGAGGAAACCATGAAAATGAACTAAATCTGGCTACCAATATTTAAAAAAAACCCTCTAAAAATACAACAGCAAAACAACAGAGAGTAAACAATCAGGCACATCTAATCACCTCTCAACAAAAGATTGCCCCAGGCACTGCCAAGCCATCAAATGCTAATTAAGGTGGTCAGTTGAAACATTCACATCTAGCTCCAGCAGACAATAGTCCTTTGCCCCACCTGGGTCATTCCACAGATATATAAACCCATTTTCCTACTTCCAACAGACCTCACTACCCTTGAAGATGCTTGCCATAGATGCAGGCGAAACGTCAGGAGAAAATGCCTCTAGAACATGGCCATATAGCCCGTAAAGACCTACAACAACCCAAAGATTTCGGCCATGAAAGCTGTCGACAACTCCCACAATTCTTGACATCCTGTAGGCTGTTCGTATTGGAAATTCCATAACCTATTGGAAATAACTGCACCATAACCTTATGGAAAAGGTAAAAATGATGTCACATCCGTTTGGCAAATATGAATCTCCATGAACATGTGGACATCACCTTTTGAAAACCACTAGTCAAGAAAAGCAAAACCTTGTTAGAAGTCAACCCTTTGAAGAAGTGATATTCATAAGCCTTCACGGAATGGCACACAGGTAACTCAGCTGTTAAACTGAAAAACCATGCCACTACAGAAATACATTTGGTTAGCAGAGGATGGTTGTTTCTTTGAAGCTGAAATTGCAGTTGCCCAAAAGTTATACACTCCCTTGAAACCTCTTAGTTTAAAATATGCACTCAAGAGATAAAAAAGCCCAAGGTCTTCTTTGAAAAGTAGCATATCTTGCTTACTCTCAAACATCTTGTATTAATTCACCATACAGCCACATTTCTTATTGAAGTTCAGTAGTAGTAGTAGTAGTAGTAGTAGTAGATAGGATGTAGGTTTCTCTCTGTGTTGAGTACACAGGATATCATTCTTTATTAACTGTCGATAGTCTTTAAGTATAGTGAAATATGAAAAGTCAATTTTTTCTACTAAAGTCCAAGCAGCAACATGCATGCACCTGCACTGAGGTCTGATGCAAACACACATCCAACTCCAATGAGGTGTGATGCAAATCGAATACAAAATCGAATCCTGAGTCTAAACATGCGCAGTACAGTCACAAGTCTATAACCCCTACCACAGAAAAGAGGTAACTGGCAAATCAACATACACATAGAAGATAGGTTAGCAAATATATCTGTAAGTAATAAATAGTGAAAGGCTTGGGAGGTTGCTATTTTCAACAGTTAGAAATTGTAGGAGTTGAAGGCCAAAGTTAACCCATGTCTGATCTAATCCTATCTGGAGATGCTGGTGACTGAACTAAACATCTTCTGCATCCAAAGCATTTGATTAGAACAAACACTATGAGGAGCAGCTTAAAGAGCTGGGCGTGTTTAGCCTGAAGAAGAGAAGGCTGAGAGGAGACATGATAGCCATTTATAGGTATGTGAGAGGAAGTCATAGGGAGGCGGGAACGAACTTGTTTTCTGCTGACTTGGAGACTAGGATGCAGAACAATGGCTTCAAACTACAAGAGAGGAGATTCCATCTGAACATTAGGAAGAACTTCCTCACTGTGAGAGCTGTTCTGCAGTGGAACTCTCTGCCCCAGAGTGTAGTGGAGGCTCCTTCTTTGGGGCTTTTAAACAGAGGCTGAATGGCCATCTGTCGGGGGTGCTTTGAATGCAGTTTTCCTGTTTCTTAGCAGGGGGTTGGACTGGATGGCCCATGAGGTCTCTTCCAACTCTATGATCTACCATCCCATTATTACCATCTCCTGATGTTTTCTTCAGCATGAGATAATTTAACCTCATGCTTAGTTTCCATTCCTCCAGGATCTAAATTATTTGTGGTTGATTTTATTATTTTAGTGTGTTATTCTGCATTGTTTATTTTATTTTGTTGCATTATGTATTTTGCTGTGTTTACTTTTTCTGTTGTTTTGTATTTTATTTTGTTGTATCGTTTTTTTGGCTTGGCCTCATGTTAGCTGCCCCAAGTCCCCATTGGGGAGATGGTGGCGGGGTATAAATAAAGATTATTATTATTATTATTATTATTATTACTAACAACACAACAAGATGAGTCCACAGCAGACACTCTGCTGGCTGTTGAATTGGATCACACGTCAGACACTTCCCAAGTGTCTAGGACTGTGTGATGTATCAGCAAATAATGCATACAGATCCCAGTAAGGTGGCCTTTTGCAGCTGTCAGATAGTAATTTTGTCAGCATCGATTGTGTTTAATACAGGTCCAGGTCTTTAGGCACTGCACCCAGTGTGCCGATCACCACTGGGCTTTACTGGCTTGTGCCAAGGTCTTTGCAGTTCGATCTTTAAATCCTCATATCGTGTCAGCTTTTCTAGTTGTTTCTCTGCAATCCTGCTGTCACCTGGGATTGCAACATCGACGATCTATACTTTGTTTTTTAACAAAGTTTGTGAGGTCAGGAGTATTATGCTCCAAAGCTCTGTCTGTCTGAATCTGGAAGTCCCTGAGGAGTTTGGCGTATTCATTCTCTGTAACCTTTTCAGGCTTGTGATCCCACCAGTTCTTTGTCGCAGGTAGATGGTCTTTGTGGCACAAGTACCAATGAATCATCTGAGCAATGGTGTTGTGCCTCTGCTTGTAGTCTGTCTGCGCGATCTTCTTGCAGCAGCTGAGGATGTGATCTATTGTTTCATCTGCTTCCTTGCAGAGTCTACATTTGGGATCTGTCATCGACTTTTCAATTCTGGCTTTGATGGCATTGGTTCAAACGGCTTGTTCTTGGGCTGCCAGAATCAGGCCCTCCGTCTCCTTTTTCAGAGTTCCATTTGTGAGTCACAGCTATGTTTTTTTCTTTGTCAATGTTTTATTATTATTATTTATTTATTTATTTACTGCTCTTATATACCGCAATTCTCAGCCCAAGTTGCGGTGTACAACATTATTATTATTATTATTATTATTTTAAAATCTATGGCCATTTTGACAAAGCAAGGATAAAGCTATAGATTGTTAAAATACAGTACCAGGCTAACCAATGGTGGCAATCCAGATCTCAGTTCTGTTGAGTTAAAGTATCAAAAAAACCAAGCCCCACATAGGCACCATTTTGCACGACAGGAATCAATCCTGAAAACACTAGCTCAGAACGAACAAGGAAACCAAAAAGGCACACAGCCAAACAGTTAACCCTGATGCATCCCTTCTTACCGGTGCTCCTGCAAAATCAGAAACAAATTCCACTAGACTCAGTGGAAAGACAGTGAGGCCAAATTGGTACAAACTGACAGGAAGCCGATGCTATGATATCCACCGAAGCTGCTTCCTGGCTGCAAGTAAACAGATTTTACAGTCAATTTATAAGAGTCAGAAATAATATGAATAGTGATGGCTCCATAGTCGGCATGGCGCTAACAGAGGCTGCTCAAACACCCCGTTCCTCTAACCAAATCGCAGCAGAAGATAAGTCCGGACTATAAACACAATTTTTGACTATCACCATGAGATGATGAGGTGTTGCTGCTGTTTGCACATAGATCCTTTCTGCAAATCCAAAAGGCAGAGCATGGATTCAAGTGACTTACAACTGCCCATCACTCAATGCTCCCAAAGCATTGAGTTTGCGCAGCTGGAACTGAAGTTGTTAGATGAGGGAATACAGACAAGGCTCGGCTCTGTCTCTCTCCCTCTCCTCCGGGAATAAGCAGCGATTGCCTTTCCCAACTAACCTTGATATGTGAGCTCACCCACACATGGCGATGTGAGTCAAGCTTCATGGGTTTGGATTTTTAAAAAAGCATTACTGCCGTTCTCAGATGTTGCCTAATTTTGCAGAAGATGCAGATGAGGAGACGAAAAAGGAGGAGAAAGAGAGCAAAATAATGCCTACATCTATAAAGGTATTCCAATGAAGAGAAAGGCAAAATGTTATAGGGCAACTGTTGAGAGCAAATGGTGTTTGCAAAGCCCAAATACATGACTAACCAAGGTTCAAATCTTTAAATCCAGCCCTGACATTTCTTGGGCACAAGAAATGGGGTCGTGGCAAAGATAAAATGGGAATTACGTATTAGAATGATGACACACTGCCCTGAACTGCTTGGAGGAAGGGTACGATGCAAATGCAATGAACTCTGCTAAGAGAATTCAAATTCTACCTAGAAGAAATCCAACATTGCTTTTCAATACATACAGAGAAAAATGTTTTGGAACAGTGGTTCTCAACCTTCCTAATGCTGCGACCCCTTAACACAATTTCTCATGTTGTGGTGACCCCCAACCATAAAATTATTTTTGTTGCTACTTCATAACTGTACTTTTGCTATTGTTATGAATCGTCATGTAAATATTGAATATGCACAATGCATTTTCAATCACTGGAGCAAATAAGACACAATTACCCGATACGCCCAAATTTGAATGGAGTTGAAGGGAGGAGTCATTTTGTCATTTGGGAGTTGTAGTTGCTGGGATTTATAGTAAACCTACAATCAAAGAGCATTCTGAACTCAACCAATGATAAGAATTGAACCATTCTTGTAACACAGAACGCCCATGACCGGCGGGGTTAGGGAGGAATTGACAGTGAATTAGGTGAAAGGTGTTGTTCACCTATATCCGGAGAGCACTGTGAATCCAAACCACTATACATCTCTTCCTATGAACCAGCTAGAATGTTAATATCATCTGGGGAGGCCCTACACTTGATCCCCCCTACATCACAAATTCGTTTGGCGGGGACAAGAGACAGGGCCTTCTCAGTGGTGGCCTCTCGGCTATGGAACGTCCTTCCTAGGGACATTAGATCGGCTCCCTCTTTGTTAGCATGGGAGGCCCTGCACTCAATAGGAGGCGCTGCACTAGATCCTGCCTACATCACAAATTCGTTTGGCGGGGACAAGAGACACGATCTTCTCAGTGGTGGCCCCTCGGCTATGGAACGTCCTTCCTGGGGACATTAGATTGGCCCCCTCTTTGTTAGCATTCTGGAGGAAAGTTAAGACCTGGTTGTTTGAGCAGCCATTTGAAAAGGCAGTGTAACAAACATAGGAATATGGAACGATTGGATGATGAGATTGGATCTTGATTTTAACTAAGAGACACTAATGAGTTATGTTTGATTGACCTTGTAATGATCGTATATTTATGCCCTTGTTTTAATTGTTTTATGATGTTTTTGAGCATTGAATTTTGCCACTGTAAATCGCTTTGAGTTGCCCTTGGGCTGAGAAAAGTGGTATATAAATATAGTACGTATGTGTATGTGTGTGTGTGTATGTGTATGTGTATGTATGTATGTGTATATATATGTGTGTGTATATGTATATATATGTATATGTATATATGTGTATATGTGTATATGTATATATATGTGTGTGTATATGTATGTGTATATATATATCTGGACCAAACATGGCACAAATACTCAATATGCCCAAATTTGAACACTGGTGGGGTTTGGGGAAAATACACCTTGACATTTGGGAGTTGTAGTTGCTGGGATTTATAGTTTATAGTTCACCCACAATCAAAGAGCATTCAGAACCCCACCAATAATGCCTTGAAGGGACTCACTGACATGAGCCTCCCTCCAGCCTTGCACACTCTCCCTCACGCTGCTATGCGTTGAACACGCCTTCTCTCCCCTCCCTGTTTGGAGCTTCAGAAACAGCCCTCCCCTTGGTTGAGAGGCCAGCTGAGAGGCTGGCCATTCACAGTGGAGGAGGGCTTTTGGTGCGGGGATTCGCCATCTGTTTCCAAAAAGAAAGAGAAGGACAGGCGGAGAGATCTTACAGAGAGAAGTCAACCTCCTGTTTAAGGAGCTCCATTGGCTGCCATTCATTTTCCGGTCCCAATTCAAGGTGCAGGTGCTTACCTACAAAGCCCTAAACGGTTTGGGACCTGCCTACCTTCGTGACCGCATCTCCATCTATGAGCCCACACGATCTCTCCGATCATCTGGAGAGGCCCTACTCACGATCCCACCTGCGTCGGAAGCGCGATTGGTGGGGACGAGGGACAGGGCCTTCTCTGTGGTGGCCCCCCGACTCTGGAACTTTCTCCCCAAGGACATCAGACAAGCCCCAACATTGGCAGTCTTTAGGAGGAGCTTGAAGACGTGGTTGTTCCAGTGTGCCTTCCCAGAATAGGAAACTCCAAGCATCATGTCCCAAATGCACATTACTAGAGATTTAAGATTGTCTGCACATTGCACCTATCTCCAAAAACATATCTATTTCACCTGCCATGCCCAGCATTTTAAATTTTTAATCATTACATTGGGCCCGGCCTTAGTTTTTAAATGTGTCATGGTATTAATGTCTAATGTTATTTGTTATTGTTTTAATGTTTATTGCTGTTTTATGAGTTATTCTGTTGTATTTGTGATGCTATTGTTTTTGTTGTGTTGGGCCTCGGCCTCTTGTAAGCCACAACGAGTCCTTCGGGAGATGTTAGCGGGGTACAAATAAAGGATTATTATTATTATTATTCAGTTCTTGTGGGTTTTTTTCAGGCTATATGGCCATGTTCTAGAGGCATTTCTCCTGACGTTTCGCCTGCATCTATGGCAAGCATCCTCAGAGGTAAGGTTATTATTATTATTATTATTATTATTATTATTATTATTATTAGAGATCTTCAGCTTTCTCTGCCAAAGGGGTTCCTCAGACCATCAGAAATGTATGTTTTCCAATGGTCTTTGGTGACCCTTCTGAAACCCCCTCATGACCTCCCCCAGGGTCCCAACCCCCAGGTTGAGAATGCTGTTTTGGAAGGAAGTGAGAATTTGGTGCACAAAAACAGGATTCTAGTCTTTCTCATCTCCGGATCACCCCTTGAAACGGAAACAAGAAGTAAAGGGTCGGCCTATTGCTTCACTACAAAACTGGATTTTCTTTTAGGTGAATTTGTTGTATTTAGACTTCAATATAATGTGTTGACATTCACCTGCAAAGGTAGGTTTAAGTGTATTTACACCAAGTATGGCAGCTTCTAAAACAAGAACAGACTTCAAATCCCAGAAGCCCCCATCACCCAATGGCACCACACAAAAATATCAAGAGGGTGTGTGGTTCTTCGCCCATTTTAAATGCGCACACATCCAAAAGTACACCGAAAGCTTACAAGGGAAGTCGAGCAAGTTGCACTTAGCCGGCTGCAAGAAGCTGTGAGAGTTGAAAGCTTTGATCAATAATTGAAAGAAATATCAGTCTTTATCTTAACTGCAGGTGAAAGATTACAAAATCCCCTTACAACAATGAGGATCTACGTTGCCTGGTAAACGCTGGTAACTTAGGGAAGCAATGGGAAACAGGAGAGAAATTCCCTTTTATATCTCTGCACATCTTCCTGTGCATATATCAGATCTTCCTGATGTATGCAAACTGTGGAAGCCAAAAGGAATCTCCCCCAAACTGAAAAACACAGCTTTCGGACTAAGCGAGGATACGGGAACCGGGACCTGGAGAAGTTCCTAGATATGTGAAATCCATCTAAAAGTGGTGGCGCAGAAAATATGTGAATGAATATATTATTTATTTATTTATGTATTTAGAACTTTTATATACCGGTCTTCTCACCTCCAGCGAGGGACTCAGGCCGGTTTACAACAAAGGAATTCATACACAATAGTTTTAAAACATCACATCCAATAATACACTAATATAAACACATTAAAGTACTATCATATAATTATATAAGGCCAAATCGTTAAGATAAAATCACTATTCATCCCCATCCGTCTGTGTGGTCAAGAGTTATTGCCTCATTCATCAAATGCCAAATTCCAGAGCCAGGTTTTCACCAACTTTCTAAAGGTCAGGAGGGAAGGGGCAGTTCTAATCTCCAATGGGAGAGAGTTCCAGAGCCGAGGTGCCACCACCGAGAAGGCCCAGTCCCTCGTCCCCACCAGGCACGACTGCGAGGGTGGTGGGACCAAGAGCAGAGCCCCTCCAGATGATCTTAGCAACCTTGATGGTTCATAGGGGAGAATCTGTTCCGACAGGTAAACTGGACCGGAGTCGTTTAGGGATTTACAGGTCAACACCAGCACCTTGAATTGTGCTCAGAAGCTAATTGGCAGCCAGTGGAGCTGACGCAGCAGAGGAGTAGTGTGCTCCCTGTACCCCGCTCCTGTTAGTAATCTGGCTGCCGCTCGTTAGACTGATTGCAGCTTCCGGGCAGTCTTCAGAGGCAACCCCACGTAGACAGCGTTGCTGTAGTCTATACGGGATGTAACCAGAGTGTGGACCACCGTGGCCAAGTCAGACTTTCCAAGGTACGGGCAATATATGACAACTAACTGGATGGATAGATAGATCCATACAAACTACCAGTATTTATTTGTGGTTCAGGTTGAGTATTGCTTATGCAAAATGCTTGGTGGCAGAAGTGCTTGGGATTTTGGAATACAGACAGCCCCTGAGTTACACACATCTGACTTCTTTTATTTTGTATCAAAAACATTGCATTGATAAATAAACTAAGAGAAATCAGAGATATGGACAAACTAATGTTTTGTTTTGTTCTTTTTTTAAGAATAATTCGGGA
This sequence comes from Anolis sagrei, assembly GCF_037176765.1. Classification (NCBI taxonomy): domain Eukaryota; kingdom Metazoa; phylum Chordata; class Lepidosauria; order Squamata; family Anolidae; genus Anolis; species Anolis sagrei. Next base: position 31,262,196 of record NC_090028.1, read on the forward strand.
AGCCCAATAAAAAGGACAGATTGGACACCTTTTGAGGAATATGAAGAAGAGAAGAACAAGAAAACTATAATTTTAACTGTAACTTCAATGATAACTACAAATTACAAGGGTGAAGGCACAGATTGGAAGTCAACGGAACTTTCCACCACCACCACCCCCTTTTTAAGCTAATTTTTAGTTGTAGTTTTCAGCTTTATCTTCCTCTTATCTATTTTCCTACTTGCTTTATAACGCAGTGTTCCCCCACTTTTTATGTAATAATAATAAAATGTTATTTTATGTACAATAATTTTTAAAGCATTGCATAAATTAGTATAAAACTGATAAAAACAGAAGGACCACAGATGGCTAAATATCTTTTGAACAAAAACGGGCAACCAGCAATGGCATTGTCTGTAGCCTCCAACAATTCTTCCTCTGTACATGAGGCAGGGCATAGTGGACAAGCATACAGATGCGGAGTTGTCTGTTGCTCCACAGTCACACAAGTTATGGGATTCTTTTAGGCAGTGCCATTTTGCCAGGTTGTCTTTTGATCTGCCCACTCCACTTCTGAGTCTGTTCAGGGACTTCCAAGTTGCCCATTCTTGATTTGCCCCTGGAGGAAGACCCTCCCTCGTGGGGAGGGGGGGGCATCCAGCTGGGATTTCCTGGTTGAGCTGCCCAGAGGGATACCCTTGCTGTTGCTGGGGGGATGCCAAGAGGAGTGGTAGTTCTCATAAAGCTTTTCTTTGATTTGAGTCTCTTGGGAGGAGGCTGGTAGCCATGCAGTGGGTGGCTTTCAAAGTGTTCAACCTGACTCATAGTTAGAACAGGGTGAGACAACAGGAAATGAGAAAAATCTGCCCCTCAGAAGGGAAATTCACTCCTGGAAGAGTTATTATCCTGGGGGAAAGGCGTTTTCACTGAGGCTCAACCAGAAAGTGATAGAAAGACCCCTGCTAAAGATCAAGGGGAGCTGTTGCACAGAAACTATAGCTAGATGGACATGTACAGGCTGTCCCCGAGTTACAAACATCTGACTTACAAATGACTCATAGTTAAGAACGGGGGTGAGACATCAGAAAGTGAGAGAAATCTACCCCTAGGAAGGGAATTGAATTCCTCTAAGAGTTATCATGGGAAAAAGGTGTCTCAATTGAAGCTTATCTCCAATCTGTGTTTCCACAAGAAGCCAGTTTCTTCAAATCCAATTATCATAGGAACAGAAGATAAGCAGAAATCCTCTGAACGCAGACAGCAAAACAAACACCAAAGGGGTGTTAACCCTTCCCTATGCTATCTAAAGTGTGTATACACACACACACACACACACACACACACACAAGGGTTGAATGAAAAGTAATGCCTCTACCTTCTTAACTCCTCAATATATGGCAGTACTGTTATGAGACGGGTACTGGCTTGTTCAGTAGACTCTCCTCTACAGTTCCATTTTGGTGGGAAGCCTTAGCATTGAACAGTTGTGTTGTTAAAGTGCAAAGTATGGAACCCTGTGCAGAAAGTCGGTCAATGTGATTTAAGCAATGTGCAATCATTGAATTCTTGACAGCAGAAGGTGTCACCTCAACATCTTTAACTTTACTCGCCCAATGACACATAGTACTCACATCAACACAATCACCATAAACAGCTTTCATTCTCTGATGAATCCCCTTTAGGGTGACACCTTCTGCTGTCAAGAATTCAATGACTGCACGTTGCTTAAGTCGCATTGACCGACCATCTGCGCAGGGTTCCATACACACTTTAACAACACAACTGTGCAATGCTAAGGCTTCCCACCAAAATGGAACTGTAGAGGAGAGTCTACTGAACAAGCCAGTACCTGCTGCATACCGGTACTGCCAGGTATGTAGCCGGGGGAGGGGGGGGGCTTGAGGGGCTTCAGCCCCCCCCCCCCGAAATTCTCATGGTAGTCCACGAGAAGGCCTTACTGGTGCATTATTTAAACTGTTATGTTTATTCATATCATGATCTGATCACCATACTCAATATATCCCATATGCATGGGGGTGTTGGGGTAACAATACAAAAGGTTTGTTAGGGTAGACCCTCTTTCATTCAGACTCAGCCCACCCCTCGAATCAAACTCAGAGCCCCCCCCCCCCCAATCAAAATCCTGGCTATGGGCCTGAGTATTGCCATCTGTTGAGGAGTTACAAAGGTGGAGGCATTACTTTTCATTCAACCCTTGTGTGTATATATACATATAGGGATTGTCTATTTTGGCAAATGGTAGATTTGCATGAAGCACAAAGGAGGGGTTATCCCATGGTCTGTTTTTACTGTTGCTACTTGCTTGTTTTACAGATTCCTCAGGAGACAGACAAGGTGACACTTGGTCTCTCCATCCCACCAAGAACTTGCCACAATTCATTATGATCCACACAGTCAAAGGCTTTAGAATAGTCAATTAAACAGAAATAGATGTCTTTCTGAAACTCCCTGCCTTTCTCCATTATCCAGTGGATATTGGCAATTTGGTCTTTCATTTTCCAACACGATTCAGAAGTAAACAGAGAGAAGGAGAAGCCAGAAGGTAAGAGGTTCAACAGCCTGCGGAGAACTAAATGTTGCTTGGGGTCTCCGAGACAGGCGCCTCCACCCTTGTGCCCCTTTCATTTTTCCTAATGGCCTTCACGTTGCTATCTAACCTACCTGAGTTAACGTTTCCTTCGGCTACCACCTCCAGCCGATCTCTTATAAGTTTATTAACGTACACTAATAAACAGGATTGCTACACTCCCACTGCGCCTGCCAAGTGAAGCCAGTCAGAATGAACTCGGCTGTTCTTTTCCAGCACATTGGCTCTCTCATGTGGGAACAATTAGGCCAAACTCCCTCCAGATTACATGTAGTGATAAAGCTCACATTTAAAGATATTTTTTAAAAAATAATAATAATGTTGGATGCTTAGCCAAGGGAAAGAGGGGAATGTGCCTAGTACTTGCCTTTCTGATGGCTTACAAAAGACCTACAACTCAATGCATCCTTTACCTTAACATGTTGTTGCTTATTCGTTCAATCACTTCCATATTATGTGTGTGTGTGTGTGTGTGTGTGTGTGTGTATGTGTATCGCATACTAGCCATCTCCTGCCACTCGTAGCTGTGGCCCACTCTGTGTATATGTGTTTTGTGTGTGTATATTTGTGTGTATATATTTGTGTATAAGTTTATATGTGTTTGTGCATATATATATGGTTTTCTGCATACACTGTAATGTTATTTTTGGGGGGTTTTTTTTGGCTTTTTAAGTCTTTTCCACTGTGTTTTCCAGTGTTTTTATTAGTGATGGTCACTCGTTGGCCTGATAGGTGTATTGTGTCCAAATTTGGTGTCAATTCGTTCAGTGGTTTTTGAATTATGATAATCCCACAAACGAACATTGCATTTTTATTTATACAGATATAACATATCTATATAAATAAAAAAGGAATGTTCGTGTGTGGGATTAACATAACTTAAAAACCACTGGATGAATTGCTGCCAAATTTGGACACAAGGCACCTACTAACCCAAGGAGTGACTATCACTCAAAAAAATGATTTTGTCATTTGGGAGTTGTAGTTGCTGGGTTTATAGTTTACTTACAATCAAAGAGCATTCTGAACTCCACCAATGATGGAATTGAACCAAATGTGCCACACAGGACTCTCATGACCAACAGAAAGTATTGGTGGAAGGGTTTGGTGGGCATTGACCTTGAGTTTGGGAGTTGTAGTTCACCTACATCCAGAGAGCACTGTGGACAATGAGGGATCTGGATCAAACTTGGCACAAATATTCCATATGCCCAAGATGGAGTTTGAGATAAATAGACTTTGACATTTGGGAGTTGTAGTTACTGGGATTTATAGTTCACCTACAGTCAAAGAGCATTCTAAACCCCACCAATGAGAGAATTGGGCAAACTTTCCACACAGAACCTCCATACCTAAGGCCATCCAGTCCAACTCCCTTCACCAGGGCAAGAAAAGGTAATCAAAGCCCTCCTGACAAAGAGCCATCCAGCCATAGATAGATATTTTTGATTCACACACACAGAGATATAGTATCATAGATTTGAAAGAGACCTGTAAACAAGGACAATTATATGTTGCATGTCCCAGAGTGGGCAAACCAGACAATCCCCACATCAACACTGACAAAGAAACAGCAAGAAATACTGTTTACCCACAATCATAAAAAAATTACATATATTAGAAACCAACATTTTCTAATTACTTTATTTTCCAGATCACCAGATTAGGCCACAGCAACGTGTGGCAGGGGACGGAGTTGTAATACTAAGGGCAATGAACACATCTTCGCTGCATTCATATAGGTTTGGGTTGAGCATGTCAATGTGGATGAAAAAAGAACAGAGTGATAAGACTATATATATATATATATATATATATATATATAGTCTTATCACTCTGTTCTTTTTTCATCCACATTGACATGCCCAACCCAAACCTATATGAATGCAGCGAAGATGTGTTCATTGCCCTTAATATTACATATCCTTCCCCCATCTTTATTTCGGGGCTGAAGATCATCATTTTTCACATCAAAGGACTGGTTGGGAATAAAAGAAAAAAGGCAGGAACAATGAAAATAGCTCTCCGACACAAACCAGATCAAAGGAGCAGGCACAGAAAATGAGGAGCGAGGGGGGTCCTTTAATTACTGTCCACATCTTTCAAGTCATGTGGCGAAAAAGAAGAGGGAGAAGAGGTGGGGGGTGGAGGAAAAGTTTTGAAGGCCACTGGGTTTTGTCTGGCTGAAGGGCTCCCCTTTTCAACCCGTGCCAGTTCCTTCCCCCACCCCACCCCACCCCGTTCCAAAAGTGGGTTTTTCCCCCCACTTATTTTAATTCGTAATCATAAAGGCAAATGGGGATCCCAAATGGGATTTCCAAAAGCTCCATCCTCATGGATGGATGGGAGACAGACAGAAGAAAAGTCGAGTTTGGGAGGGAGACACACCGAAGGGTGGAAATAGTCATCCAGAGCAATTGCCTGAAACAATTTCAGGAGGACTGCTCCAGGCGACGCCTCGGGAACCTCTTTTGGAAGGAGAAATCTGGCTACCTGAGGCTACGCTTTATTTCCAGGCCTCCTGGGCTGCGGAGGGGAGGTTCCCTTCGAATTCACATAGGACACGGCTCCGTGGGGCAGCGGATCAAAAGTGGCAACTGGCTGTTCAGGCTCGGCAGTAGAAAAAAGGATTGTTCTGGGACAGAGCTTAAGCAGAAGCATGATTAAACTTCAAACACCTACCATTCCCCCCTCAACCCAAACTCTCCCCCGACCCCCTGTTTCTTTTTTAGGCGGAGACAGTTATGGCTGGCCTTGTAATATGGCCTCACAACAAAGAGACGGAGACGAAGAGTGACACATAAAAACAAACTGTAAAAATTTCCTGCAAAAATTGAATATTCAATTTCTTTTGTTCTTTTTTGTTGCGGTGGTTTGCAAGTACAGATTCTATTTGTGTAGCTCCATGTTGTTTCCAAAACCCTTTCAGACATTTTGATGGTGGGAAATGTCATGGTTGGTGACTAGGTATTAGACCAATGTGCAATAATATGGGATTATCATGGAAAAGCCATAGAATCATCGAGTTGGAAGAGACCTCATGGACCATCCAGCCCAACCTCTAAGCATATTTGGTTCAAGAAAAACATTCTTAGGTTCTTGTGGGTTTTTCCAGGCTATAGAACCATGTTCTAGAGGCATCTCTCCTGACGTTTCGCCTGCATCTATGGCAAGCATCCTCAGAGGTAGTGAGGTCTGTTAGAATTAGGAATTAGGACAATGGGTTCAACCAGAGAAGTCAGCCATAGCAGAGCACCTGATGAACCAGCCTGGACACAGCATATTATTTGAGAACACAGAAATGCTGGACCACACCAACAACCACCATGTCAAACTACACAGAGAAGCCATTGAAATCCACAAGCATGTGGACAATTTCAACAGAAAGGAAGAGACCATGAAAATGAACAAAATCTGGCTACCAGTATTTAAAAACTCTAAAATTACAACAGCAAAACAACAGAGAGGAAACAACCAGGCACATCTTAACACCTCTCAGCAAGAGAATTTCCCAGGCTCAGGCAGGTCTTCAAATGCTAATGGAGGTGGTCAGTTGAAACATTCACACCTAGCTCCAGCAGAGAAGAGCTCTTTGCCCCACCCCAGCCATTCCACAGATATATAAACCCATTGTCCTAGTTCCAACAGACCTCACTACCTCTGAGGATGCTTGCCATAGATGCAGGCGAAACGTCAGGAGAAATGCCTCTAGAACATGGCTCTATAGCCCAGAAAAACCCACAAGAACCTAGTGATTCCAGCCATGAAAGCCTTCGACAATACAAAAAAAATTCTTGGTTCAACAAAAATATCTAGAGCAGTGTTTCCCAAACTGTGCTCCTCCAGGTGTTTTAGACTTCAGGTCCCAGAAATCCCAGCCAGGTTATCAGCTGTTGGGAATTGTGGGAGCTGAAGTCCAAAACATCTGAAGGAGCACAGTTTGAAAAACTCCGATCCAGAGAATCATCACAATGCATATTGAGAACACTACGACAGAAGATCTGTAAGACTAAGTAAAGGAAGGGTCAATGAAAAGTTCAGAAGACATTCCACTACCCTTCAGAGATGGAGAAGAAATGGTAAGATGATCCATTCCATCAACTTGTTTGAAACATCAGCTCCACCAAGTTCCTAGTCCTGTCTTATATTCTGGATTGTTTCCAGATTATTATCATGTGAGGTTCTGTTCAATTTTCTGGACAGCTACCTGAGCTTATCTTTTTTTTTTCTTCCTCCCTCTTCCCTCCTTTATCCTGTTTTCTTTGTAGGCTCTCTCTTATGATAGTACAACTCACACTGTCCAATGTGCATGACTGGCCAGTGTTTCCTTAATGGACCAGTAATAGCATATTTGGGGCTATGGTTGTTTCTTATTTACTGTATACTCTTCGGAGACTAGTAGCAGATATTAATGGACAAGGACCAGTCCATGGATCACTACTTTGAGTAGAACTCAGAGTAGCCTTCTAGAAAAAAAAACTGTCTCACTATTATTGGTCACGTGAAACCTTTTCTTTGGGCCTTCCTGAACAAACAATGAGATTAGAATATGTTAAGTGAAGAAATGAATGCTAAAGACTACACATTTCTTCTTAATTATATCCTACCTTGTTCACATCAGCACTATTTCTTAATTTTAATCTATCACATTTGGCCCAGCCATTGGCTTTAAATGTTTATATGTTACTGTTGATTGCTTATTGTCTATTTTGTTTATGTGATTTATGATTTATATTGTATTGATTGTTTACTGATGTTTTATTTTATTGATGTTTTGTTTATTGATGTATTGAGGGCTTGGCCTCATGTAAGCCGCACCGAGTCCCTTGGGGAGATGGTAGCGGGTACAAATAAAGTGTTGTTGTTATTATTATTATTATTATTATTTATTCTTCATTTTAGGCAATGGTTCACTATATCTTCTTGTCTTCTATTCATCCAACAAGAGACATCTAGAAAAAGATTCTGAGGATACTGCTGTGAGGGATCTTTGTTTTCTTCCAGACCACAAATGGTGGAAGACTGGTGGTCAACCTGGGGGTCAGGACCTCTGTAAGGGTCATGAGGGAGTATCAGAATATTTTCTGTTGGTCATGAGAATTTTGTGTGGAAAGTTTGGCCCAATTCTATCAACTCCCAAATGTCAAGGCCTATTTTCTCCAAACTCAACCTGTGTTCACATTTGGGCATACCAAGTATTCATGCCAAGTTTGGTCCACATCCATCATTGTTTAAGACCACAGTGCTTTCTGGATGTAGGTGAACTACAACAACTTTAAAACTCAAGGTCAATGCCACCAGTATTTTCTCTTGGTCATGGGAGTTCTATGTGCCAATTTTGATTGTAAGTGAACTATAAATCCCGGGAACTACAACTTCCAAATGGCAAAATCAATCTCCTCCCCCTAACCCCACCAGTATTCAAAATAGGGCATATCGAGTATTTGTGCCAAATTTGGTCCAGTGAATGAAAATACATCCAGCATATTAGATATTTACCTGATGATTCATAACAGTGGCAAAATTACAGTTATGAAATAGCAACTAAAATAACATTATGGTTGGCGATCACTACAACATGAGGAACTGTATTAAGGGGTGACAGCATTAGGAAGGAATAAGATTCTGAGGATACTGCTGTGAGGGATCTTCCTTTCCTTCCAGCGCATGAATGATGGAAGAATGATTATAGGGAAACAAGTCTAAAAATGACTGTTCTATCCCGATTCCCTGTCCTGAAAGTTGGCTTTGAAATAGAAAAACAAATTAAAAAGTGGACAAGAGGAGGCTGCGTTTTTGTAATTAGTTTCATAGTGTGTCTTCAGATTGTGCTTTGTTTTGAAAATAAGTTCCCATCTGGACTTAGCCCCAAACACACGAGTCCATCTAAAGATCTCCTCCAAATAATACATGAAAACTGACGCCTGGTGTCTAACGTCTGATGGATGACTGTATCTGGCACGAGGAGAATTCGGAAATAAACACAGGCTAATGTTAGTGATTGAGGAGAAAAGAGAAACAACCTTAGGGAGATAATTGGGATGCAGTCACAGAGTCAGCTGCTCTTTGTGGAAGTGGCAAGAGGGGAGCAAACTACCTTAAAAGACTGGAGCACCTTCAAGTCCTTTGCCAAAGCATCCTGGCATACGGAATCAATCAGACTTCAAAAAGGCAGGAAATTCAAAGAGAAAGCCAAGATGGGTTCAATAAAGAAGCCCAAACAGTTTATACAAACTATGTCAAAAACCCGGTACTACATGGTGGGGAGGGGAGGAGGTAGGTAACCACGGGAGGATGTACTCAGGAGGTACTTCAAAGAACACTGTTTGTTGCAATAGAAGAGCCAAGCGCTAAAGATCTAGTGAAGCTATCCAACCCATACATCATAATCCTCAAAAAACTATAGTTAACTAAGGTTAGATCTGATCGTCACGCAAGAGAATGCGTATATTTGTGGCAGAAATATTTCCTGAACTGCCAAGATGGAAAATTGCAGTAGAAAGTTATTCCTAAAGACATTAATATTTGGTTTCTCAGACATACCAAAGGAAAAGGACATATTTTGGAAGGAGACAGCCGACGAGCAAGTATGAGGGTTGAATGAAAAGTAATGCCTCCACCTTCGTAACTCCTCAACAGATAGCAGTATTCGTATGCGGCAGGTAAAGGCTTGTTCAGTAGACTCTCCTCTACAGTTCCATTTTGGCGGGAAGCCTTAGCATTGAACAGTTGTGTTGTTAAAGTGCAAAGTATGGAACCTGCACAGACGGTCGGCCAATGAACCTTAAGCAACGAGCAGTCATTGAATTCTTGACAGCAGAAGGTATCACCCCAAAGGAGATTCATCAGAGAATGCAAGCTGTTTATGGTGATTGTGTTGATGTGTGTCCTTTGCATCGTTGGGCGAGTAAGTTTAAAGATGTTGAGGTGGGAATATCCAACTTGTGTGACAAAGAGATGAACGTCCTGTGACAACAACCACCGAGCTTCACAAGCAAAAGGTTGACAGATTGATTCAGGGCAATCGTCGTATCACTCAGAGAGAAATTTCAAGCATAATCAGCATTTCACGAGAACGTGTGGGCCACATTATTGCTTTGCTTGGCTATCGGAAGATATGTGCACAATGTGTTGTGGAAACAGAGTATCGACTTCTTCCATTAGGGCTTCAGAAAACTTGTTCATTGTTGGCAGAAATGTATCCAATTGTCTGGTGATTATGTGGAAAAGTGAATGGTGGTAGTTAAAGAGCACATTCTAAGGATTATTTCTGCATTTGATTTATTAAAATATTCCCATCCAAAACCAAGTAACGAACATGGGGGCATTACTTTTCATAGATTTCGGAAGGGCTCTCACAACATCCATTCGGCTATCGCTTCCATTTAGATAAAAGCAGCACCATGAGATGAGGATGTGTAATACACTTAAATGATTGGAAAAAAATAATACCAGGGGATACACCTTTTCCCACTACTGTCCAAAGACTGTAAACGGGACTATAGGCAGGTCTCCTTTCTCTTCCATTAAAATCAGAGAATTTAGTAGACTTGGCTGTAGACCCTGTTAAAGCCTTAGTCTCACCTTCCTTTTCCTTTTCTTTTCCTTTTCCACCAAGGGACTAGGAGGGCAACCTGATATGCATTTCCCCTTGTCACACTGTATTCAATGTGGCTTACTCCTTCGTAGATAGTCTCCTTATCACTGAAGCACAACTTCATAATCCTTGTCCCATCATAGTGGCTGATAGTTGTCAGGAGATCCACAACTTCTGGAGATCCCTTACTTGGCATGTTTAGGATTCAAGCCCAAATTAATTCACAAAATACAACCAACTGTGGAGCAAGTATTATTTTTCACCTATACTATGGACACTGATTTGGATATACCTATCAGTGGTTCTTAACCTATAGGTCACGGACAACCAGTGGGCCATGAAGATGAAAATCTGGTCCGCAAGTCTCCTTCTCTATTTATTTTATTTATTTTCATTTCTGCTCCTTTCACACCACCTGCCACTCCTTCCCTGTCGCTGACCATGGCATATGTTCTGGATCAGAAACTAGAGCTGATGTGGTCTATCCAATGCAATTTTCTAAATCAGCAACCCAAACCAAATCTAAAGTTGACCAAAAACTGATTTGTAACTCATTTGGTACTAACGTTGGAGAATAGTCCCTGTTCAAAGTGGTCCCTGGTCAAGTGGTCCTTGGCCAAAAAAAGATTGGGAACCTACATCCAGAGAACACTGTGGACTCAAACAATGATGGATCTGGACCAAACTTGGTACAGAAAATCAATATGCCCAAATGTGAACACTGGTGGAGTTTGGGGAAAACAGACATTTATTATTATTATTATTATTATTATTATTATTATTAAACTTTATTTATACCCCGCTAGCATCTCCCGCAGGACTCGATGCGGCTTACAAAGGCCAAGACCTCAACACAACAACAGCAAAACAATAACAATACAATTTAAAGCAAATTAAAACACAGGCAATAACAAAACATTACATCATTACACAATAAAAACCAGGGCCGGGCAAGTGATGGGTACAGGTTAAAAAGTGCTGGGTGTGGCAGGAGGTATATTGGATTTCTGGGCAAGTGCAATGTGCAGAGAGTCTTAAACTCTAATAAAGTGCTTCTGGGACATAGTGCTGGAGATTATCCTATTCCGGAAAGGCACATCGGAATAGCCAGGTCTTCAGATTTTTCCTGAAGACTGCCAATGTGGGTGCTAGTCTAATGTCCTTAGCATTTGGGAGTTGTAGTTGCTGGGATTTATTGTTCCCCTACAATCAAAGAGCATTCTGAACACCACCAATGACAGAATTGGGCCAAACATCCCACACAGAACCCTCATGACCAACAAAAAATATTGTATGTTCTGATGGCCTTTGATGACCTCTCTGACAACCTCCTTGCGACCCCCTCGGGGGTCCTAACCCCCAGGTTGAGAAAAGCTGACGTAGAGGATTTCAAGACCTGTTTTGACTGTCTTAAGTCTTCCTCAAGTGAAAAAATATGAAGAGTACAATGAAATGGGCATCAGTTTCTCCAAAACATTAAGTCTTCCTTAGGTAGAAATGTATGAGAATACAATGATGAAGTGGACATCAGTGCTCTGCATTCATTTGATTCCATAGCAACCACACTGTGTATGTAACAGTCTTATGTTCTCTGTATATTGCTCAATGCTGTATTATATAAGTTATAGAGACATGGTATTCCGCATAGTCACCTACGGATGTGAGAGCTGGACCATAGGGAAGGCTGAGTGAAGAAAGAAGGAAGATAGATGCTTTTGAACTGTGGTGCTGGAGAAAAGTTCTGAGAGTGCCTTGGACCGCCAGAAGATACAACCAGTCCATACTTCAGGAAATAAAGCCCGACTGTTCATTGGAGGGAAAGATAGTAGAGGCAAAGATGAAGTATTTTGGCCATATCTGGAGAAGACAGGAAAGCTTAGAGAAGACAATTATGCTGGGGAAAATTGAAGGAAAAAGGAAGAGGAGCTGAACAAGGGCAAGATGGATGGATGGGATCCTTGAAGTGACTGGCTTGACCTTGAAGGAACTGGGGGTGGTGAAGGCCAACAGGGAGCTCTGGTGTGGGCTGGTCCATGAGGTCACGAAGTCGGAAACGACTGAACAATGAACAACAACAAAAGAGACATTCAAGGTTGTATTATATAAGTTGCAAAAATATCTACCTCTCTGATTTATATCCTACTGCTTGTAGTGGATTTGTGTCTTTGCAATTTTGGGAATCCATTGTCTTTTGAGAAAGAGAGAATCAACCATTAAACTATGAACCAAGAAGTGAGACATACATTTTTTTGATTACGGAGCATATTTGGTTGTTTTGTTTGCCGTTTAATCGTGTGTGTGTGTGTTTTATTTTCCTCTTCTTGGCCCAAGTTTCCCCTCCGAAAGCCGGCGAGGGCATGCGCTTATTATCTCCGAGAGCAGCTTAGGCACATTGCAACCTGAACTCCTAGGATACTTGGGTTTGGAAAAACCAGGGGAAGGAGGGGGGAATTAATTGCAAGGCGGCGGAGGAGGCAAAGGCAGAGGAGGGTTTGGAGGGGGAGCAAGAGAGAAATACCCTGGGCCTGGCTCTGCTACTTTGATTCAATCAATTACCATTATCTTCCCTAACAGCTCTCTCTCTGGTTTCCCCCCTCTCCAAACCAGTTGTGTTTAACTTTCTTTGCCAGTTGTCAGATTTCTGGCGGAGCAAAGCCGCTGGTTTCTCTCTCCTTGCCGGGGCCCTTATCAGCGCCGTCCCAGCACAGCTGTCAGGGAGACCCTCACTCCTTCCACTTTATCTGCAAGAGCAGACCTCTGCCTGGCAAGAAACAGGCCAAAAACGGCTGCTCAGCTGTCCCTGGGAACCAAGGCCTGGAAACGGCGTTGTATTACTCCCACCGTCCGTGGGGAGTTCATTACTCAGCCCGGGTTCTCCCACTTGTGAGCCAAAGAGCAAGCCAGCGCATTCCAAGTCCTCTCCATCGGAGCTTCATCATTAAAACTCCAAAACCCTTCTGAAGAAGAGGGATAAAAAAAGGGAGAGAGAGAAAGAACAAAACCACAAGATTCAGATTAATAAAGCATTTGTTGGTTTCTGCAGAAACTTAGCAAAGGGGGCCCCCTTGGAAAAGCCACCGGAGACCCGCCGCAGCTCCAGTAATTTTCTGTTATATTATCTTTCTTGTAAAAATACCTCCCCAGACAGAGCCCCCAATGGGGCTCAGATATCACCGTGACTAACCGAAATCAATGTGCGCTCACCTATTGACATTTTTACATAGTTTTTGGATTTAGTATCCGGCCCAAAACACAATCAAATCTTCTGCCAAGGAAATAACAGGCACTTAGCTAGTCAGCTATTAGTGTTACAAAGGAAAAAATGTGGGCACCCAAGGGAGATGGGAGAGACGGCATTGACGTCAGGGGTAATTGGGTGTCTGAGAGAAATTGCCAGCGGCTGGCCAAAACCCCCAGGGGCTCCCACAAAGCCTGAGTTGCAACTCTAATAAAGGAAAGTAAATTCGAGAAAGCAGCCTTTGCTGCAAAGAGAGCCGAGCAGGAACCAAAAATATCCCCCCCTTCTTTCTCTCTCTCGTGTGCACACGTATGCTCCCGCACACACAAATAATCATCATCATAAAGAAAATGGGAGTTTTCCTTGGCACATCTGTTTTGGACTAAAGTGGCTCCTTACTTTTTTATTATTATCATGTCTCCTTTCTCCCTTTCCCTTGCACCACATGGGTTTTTATGTCGCGCCGTATGTTCACCATCCATTTCGATAAACCAGAACTCAGGGCTTTCCAAAACAACTCCTTCAAACTCCTATTTTTAATTACCGAGGCACTAAATGGCACCGTCTACCTCAAAAGCTGTTTGGCGTCATTTGGATATCCTTTTGCTCCGGTTTGATTTTCTGATTGTTGTTTAAAAACAATTCCGTAAATAAGGAAGTAATTCCCGAAATAAATGAAAGGAAAAAATTGTTGGAGCATGCAAGAAATCAGTTTGTGTGTGTGTGTGAGTGTGAGTGTGTCTGTCAACTGCAAAATAAGATGCTTAAAGCTGATTAGTCAGGCAATGCCCCGGGAGCAGGCTGAGCCTGGGACTTTTGGTTATTGTTACATTTTTGTTCAGGCTTGAGCTATGCATGTGTTCCCTATTCCTTCCATTTCACCGAGCATCATTCTCTTCTCCAAGCTTTCCTGTCTTCTCATTATGTGACCAAAGTACTTCATCTCTGCCTCTAATATCCTTCCCTCCAGTGAGCAGTTGGGCGTTATTTCCTGGAGTATGGACTGGTTCAATCTTCTCACGGTGCAAGGCACTCTCAGAATTTTCCTCCAATACCACAGTTCAAAAGCGTCTATCTTCTTTCATTCAGCCTTCCTTATATTATACCTGTAATATAGGTATAACCCTGTATACACGCTCTTGTCACATCCCGCCTAGACTACTGCAACACTCTCTACGTGGGGCTGCCCCTGAAGACGGCCCGGAAGCTACAACTAGTCCAGCGCGTGGCAGCCATGATTCTAACGGGAGCGGAGCGCAGGGAGCACACAACCCCCCTGTTGCACCAGCTCCACTGGCTGCCGATTTGCTACCGGGCCCAATTCAAGGTGTTGGTACTAGCCTATAAAGCCCTAAACGGTTCCGGCCCAAGATACCTATCTGACCGCATCTCGGCCTATGAACCCACCCGAACTTTGAGATCTTCCGGGGAGGCCCTGCTCTCGGTCCCGCCGGCCTCTCAAGCATGATTGGCGGGGACGAGAGATAGGGCCTTCTCGGTGGTGGCTCCTCGGCTATGGAACGCCCTTCCTGTAGATGTTAGGCTGGCACCATCTCTCATGACATTCCGTAGAAAGTTGAAGACCTGGATGTTTGTGCAGGCTTTTGAATAATTCAGTGAAATCTCCGTAAATTGAACATAGGAAAGAAACAATGGACGACGAATTTGGATCACGTTTGGATGATGAGGCGATCTGGGGTGGGTTTTTTGTAATAACTGTGTATTGATGTTTGTTTATTGCTAGAAATGGAATTGTGTAGTTTAACTGTTATGATATATTGATTACTGCTGTTTTTATTGTCTCTGTTGTTTGTTTTTTGGAAACTGCTGTGAGTCGCCCTCGGGCTTGAGATACAGCGGTATACAAGAATAGTAAATAAATAAATAATAAATAAATATACCTATACTACAGGGTTATCCAAAGAAAGACTGAAGTTATCTTTATGAAGTCTTTAAACACATAGGGAAAGCACAATATAAACATTAGCACCAAATGTATGTTTTGATGTATGTATTTTTTTGTATGCATTTCATCCTGATGTATTTTGATTGTGCTATACCCCTAATACTATATAGACATTAGGAAAGGTGGGCAGCAATTAATTATTACTGTTGTTGTTGGTTACCTGGCTCTCCTAATAGTTCAAGACGGATTGTTGTTGTTATTAAATTTGTTAGCAAACCTCTCTTTCTTTTTCATGCCAAACGTATAACAAAAACTAAGTCGCCCAAACAAAACAAAACACGATAATAAACACCGGAGAGGGAGGAAATGCTTATTTCACCGGTAACAGCAGATACCAGTTGTATACCGCAGATACCAATACTAAAAGGACTCGAATGTGTTTGTTATTCAAATAAAAAAAATGTAAAAAGTTTCATCACTTTTCAAGATTACTTTATCAAAGCTTCACAGGGGGAAAGGAACATACTTCCAGAGCAACTCATCAACCTGCACTGAAGCCAGGCTTCGAGAGCTGAAAATAAAATTCTTTAAAAAAATCATTATAATAAAACCCTTAGACATTCTGTTGTAAAAAGATTATATCACTTGTCTTCTCTCCTCCTGTTGTGCCTGCTATTGCAGATGATAACAATTCACTACCAGGGAGGTCCCCAAAGATCAGGTGGCCATATATATGAAATACAAACTGCTATAAATGAGTGTTCAGGTTTAGGCTGTTTTTATGGCCAATTCACGTCACTCTCTTAATGATCAGATGCCTGTATTGAAGCTTCCTTGTTCCTTACCTGTTCCGGCATCAGGAAAAGCGTGGGTTTTGCTGTCTAAAAGGAGATAGCAGCTTTCCCTTTGTTTTACTCTTAGAAGGAAAGGAAAAATCATATTGCATTCCAGCTGGACCCATTAGGCAAGGACTGTACTATTAACCTTCTATCTTCCCACCTTTTCAGACGCTTTGAAAATGTCCCGGTTTCCAGTTGCCACTCCTCCCTCCTTTATCCTCAGCTTAGTTCAATTGCTGCAAACCGAGTTCCAAATGCAAAGGTAGTTTACACTGAGTTACGTAACAAACTCAGCAGACGAAGAATCTTTCAATTCCATCATCTCATGCCTTGTTTACCCAAAAACCCAGTGGTTCTCAACCGTCCTAATGCCACAACCCCTTAATACAGTTCCTCATGTTGTGGTGACCCTCAACAATGAAATTATTTTCGTTGCAACTTCATAACTGTCATTTTGCTACTGTTATGAATCGTAATGTAAATATCTGATATGCAGGATGTATTTTCATTCACTGGACCAAATTTGGCACAAATATGCATTATGCCCACATTTAATACTCGGGGGTTGGGAGGTTGGGGATTGTTTTGTCACTTGGGAGTTGTAGTTGCTGGGATTTATAGTTCACCTGCAATCAAAGAGCATTCTGAACTCCGCCAATGATGGAATTGAAGCTAACTTGACACACAGAACTCCCATGACCAACAGAAAACACTGGAAGAGTTTGGTGGACATTGACCTTATGTTTGGAGTTGTAGTTCACCTACATCCAGAGAGCACAAACAATGGTGGATCTGGACCAAACTTGGAACAAATACTTAATATACCCAAATGTGAACAGTAGTGGAGTTTGGGGAAAATTGACTTTCACATTGGGAGTTGTAGTTGCTGGGATTTATAGTTCACCTACAATCAAAGAGCATTCTGAACTCCACCAATGATTGAATTAAACCAAACTTCCCACACAGAACCCCCATGTCCAATAGAAAATACTGTGTTTTCTGATGGAATTTGGCAACCCCTCTGACACCCCCTCGCAACCCCCCAGGTGTCCTGACCCCCAGGTTGAGAAACCCTGACTTAACCGGCAAAGATTTTTCAGGATGCTCGTAATATAATCCCTATCCCCAAAGTAAGCCCCAGTTAAGATCATCATTTTCTGGTACTACATTCATTGCCACACACAACTGACATATTGAATTATAAAACAATAATATAAATACATAATTAATAAATATAATAAATAAATAATATTATTGATGTAATATTATTGTGATGCTCCAGAAGAAGACGACATGACTGCATTTCAATAAACACAGATTTTTGTACATGAAAACAATAAGGCTTCCCCGGAAAAAAAGTGGTCTTATTTTGGAGGAAATAAGACAGCTTGTCTGTTCTGCTGCAATAAAAATATTTCCCATCTTGATCACACACTAATATTAGTTGGCTAAACAGTGTCAACATTTGTTAGATCTTGATTTCTACATAGAGCAGAAGAAACCAGTCGTCGCATACTGGGAAGGGAGAAAACACTCCTTTCCAAAGTTTCTCTGTTGTAAAATCTTCTTAGAGATCTTTTTCACACAACAGTAGTACATGTAAAAAAGATCTTCCTGGACAACAAGTTAAACATGAGCCAACAATGTGATGCGGCGGCTAAAGAATCCAATGGGATTTTGGCCTGCATCAATAGGAACATAGTGTCTAGATCTAGGGAAGTCATGCTCCCCCTCTTTTCTGCCTTGGTTAGACGACACCTGGAATATTGTGTCCAATTCTGGGCACCACAATTGAAGAGAGATATTGACAAGCTGGAATGTGTCCAGAGGAGGGCAACTCAAATGATCTAGAGAACACGCCCTATGAGGAGCGGCTTAAAGAGCTGGGCATGTTTAGCCTACAGAAAAGAAGGCTGAGAGGAGAAATAACAACATGTATAAATATGTGAGAGAAAGTCATAGGGAGGAGGGAGCAAGCTTGTTTAATGTTGCCCTGGGGAAGAGGATATGGAACAATGGCTTCAAACTACAGGAAAGGAGATTCCACTTGAACATTAGGAAGAACTTCCTGACTGTGAGAGCTGTTCAGCAGTGGAACTCTCTGTCCTGGAGTGTGATAGAGGCTCCTTCTTTGGAAGCTTTTAAACAGAGGCTGTATGGCCATCTGTCCGGGGAGCTTTGAATGCGATTTTCCTGCTTCTTGGCAGAATGGGGTTGGACTGGATGGCCCACGAGGTCTCTTCCAACTATGAGTCTATGATTCAAAATCAAAATAGTACAAAGAAAATTCAAGCCCATCCTGCTTGTACAATTGTCCTTGTATTTTTGGGTCGAAACTTTCAAAATCAAGAGCGTTATCTGTGTGTAGTCGCTATTGTCCCAAAACACCAACATTTCATATTCATATCACTCAACTGTGTTATAAGCCGAGACTTCCACACCATGTAATTATAGTGCTATCATTCCACTTTAACCAAAACGGCAACATCATATGAAATCCAGAGATCTGCATTTTAAGGAAGGGGATTTAAATTTCCCATCCAGAAAAGGCTCTCTAGTGCCTCCCCACAAAGTACAAACTCCAAGATTTCATAGGATTTAACCACAGTCGTAAAAGTGGAATCATAGTGTTATAATTGTATGGTATGAAATGGCCTGAGGCTCTCATCCATTATTTATATGCAACTGGAAGGTAAGGAAGCAATCCCAGCTAGCTGGGCTTCCTTCCTTCCTTTCTGACATCAGGGGGAAATCATTAATTAATCGTGGTAGCATCTCCCAAGTACTTAAAAGTCAAGAAAGCACAACCTGTGAAGATTTCAAAACCTTAAATCAGTGGTTCTCAATCTTCCTAATGTCACGAACCCTTAATAGAGTTCCTCATGTTGTGATGACCCCCAACCATAAAATTATTTTCATTGCTACTTCATAACTGTAATTTTCTACTCTTACGAATCATAATGTAAATATTTGATATGCAGGATGTATTTTCATTCACTGGACCAAATTTAGTACAAATACCCAATATTCCCAAGTTTGAATACTGGTGGGGTTGGGAGGGGATTGATTTTGACATTTGGGAGTTGCAGTTGCTGGGATTTATAGTTCACCTACAATCACAGAGCATTCTGAACTCCACCAACGATTGAATTGAACCAAAATTTCCATGCAACATCTCCATGACCAACAGAAAATACTGGTTTAGTGAGAATTGACCTTGAGTTTTGGAGTTGTAGTACAGCTACATCCAGAGAGCGCTGTGGACTCAAACAATGATAGATTTGAACCAAACTTGGCATGAATCCTCAATATGTCCAAATGTGAACACTGGTGGAGTTTGGGGAAAATAAACCTTGACATTTGGGAGTTGTAGTTGCTGGGATTTATAGTTCACCTACAATCAAAGAGCATTCTGAACTCCTCCTCAACGACTGAATTGAACCAAACTTCCCACACAGAACCACCATGACCAACAGAAAATACTGGAATGGTTTAGGGAGAATTCACCTTGAGTTTTGGAGTTGTCGTTCACCTACATCCAGAGAGCACTGTGGACTCAAACAATGATAGATTTGGACCAAACTTGGCATGAATACTCAATATGCCCAAATGTGAATACTGGTGGAGTTTGGGGAAAATAGACCTTGACATTTGGGAGTTGTAGTTGCTGGGATTTATAGTTTGCCTGCAATCAAAGAGCACTTTGAACCCGGCCCACAATGGATGTGCACCAAACTTGGCACACTACCTTCATGGCCAACATTGAATACTGGTGGGGTTCAGGGGCCAGCCAATCACAACAGGAGGAGGGCTTTTGATGGGAGACAGGCAGGCAGAGAGATTTCAGCCTTCTCTGCCAAAGGTGTTCCTAAGACTATCCGAAATATGTGTTTTCTGTTGGTCTTTAGTGACCCTTCTGAAATTCTCTCACGATCCCCCAGAAATCCCGCCCCAAAGGTTGAGAAATACTGCCTTAAACAATTGAAAACCACATTTACAAAATACAGTAGAGTCTCATTTATCCAACCTTCACTCATCCAACATTCTATATTATCCAACGCAGTCTGCTTCCTGCCCGAATCCACAACTGTTTCAATACAATACATTGCAATGTTTTGGTGCTAAATTCAAAAATACAGTAATTACTACCTAACGTTACCATATATTGAACTGCCTTTTCTGTTGATTTGTTGTTAAACACAACGTTTTGGTGCTTAATTTGCAAAATCATAATGTAATTTGACATTTAATGGGCTTTTCCTTAATTCCTCCTTATGATCTAACATTTTCGCTTATCCAACGTTCTGCCAGCCTGTTTATGTTCGATAAGCGGGACTCTACTGTAGCTTTAAAACTCCCCCAGGCTGCTATGAAGCATCACTAAACCATAGTTTAGGGTTTCCAGAATGATTCACAACATCCCTTGAGATTCTATATTTCACTCCAAAACAGCTATAAAGAAGAATCTGAAAGATTTCATCCCACTTTCATATTAACCATTCCTTGTCTAATCTAATGCCAAAATAAAATGATTGATTTACAAACATTTAAGACCTGCTCCAAACCAAACATTTCATGAATGAAGTAAAGCATGCACACTAATACAAATTAACATTATATTTTAATGCGTTCCAAGAAAGAGATGATCAAGGCAGGATCGCCGAAAGAAAGTAGCGCATGTTAAGATACTTTGAAAACTAATCTTGACTATAAGCTTAATTAGTTACTCTTAATTAATGCTAAGTATTGTTAGTTGAAACAAGTAATCTGTAAGTAAGAGTTCATAGGTTAAAGCCATTAAGGGTGGAGGTATGCAAGAGATGGGTTGCAGCTGGGTCTTTCTGGATATAAGGAGCTAGCCATAGACTGATCTTTGGGAGAAAAGTATTGTTTTATCTTGGTGGTAGATGCTGCTGGTTTTCCCCCACGTTTGTGGATTTTTGATGCCCTGACCTGTCTCCTGAACCTTTGGAATCCTGGAACCTTGAATCTTGGACAGGCTTTTGACTATGGTATAGACTCTCGATCCCTGGACTTTGTTTATTGAACTCTTGGCGTTTGACCACTGGACTGACCTTTTGACTACGGAGTTCTCTTGTAACAGTGTTTACTGTTTTTGTTTTGTATTCTGTGACTAAGTGCTATCTTTATGTTTTATGCTTTGGGCTATTAAAAGTGCTGCTTTACTTATATTGTTTAAAACAAACTAGGAGTTTGGTTCATCTCTGCCTAAATAAGGCAGAGCCCTGGCATCGTGACAGATGGGTGGTGTGGGGCTCCATGGGTAAATTGTGACAGAACCACTCTAGGATGCTTTCTTTGCCCTGTGTGATAAGTCTGTGACAATCACAAATCTGTGATAGCAAAGTAAACGTCCAAGGACTTCATCCCACAAGCATGGCGAAAGCTGGGGGAAGTGGGGAGAAATGGAGCGAACTGTTTTGTCCCATCTTCTTCCGTTTTGTCCCAGTTCACCCATGGAGCCCCATCGGAAGCCAACCTATGTCATCCGATGGGCAGTGTGGGGCTCCATGGGTGAACAGGGGCAGAACCATCCTAGGATGCTTTCTTTGCCCTGTGTGAAAAGGCTGTGACAATTATAAATCTGTGACAGCAAAGTAAACATCCAAGAACTTCATCCCATGAGCATGGCGAAAGCTGAGGGAAGTGGGGGAAGTGGAGGAAACTGTTTTGACCCATTCTCTTCCGTTTTCCCTCGACTTCTTGTTTGGCCAATCATCCCACATTCTCACCACATCGATGCCCATCTTTCCCCCAATTTCTCCCATTTAGCCAGGTAACACCCGATACTTGAAGACGGATTTAGGACACCGTTTCCATACACTGTGGAAATGGCATTCCATAGAGTCCCACCAGAAGTGCCCTTATGTCATGTGATGACCTCTGTGGGGCTCCTGTGGGGCTCCATTTCCAAAGCACATGGAAACCAAACCCTAAAACCGTGGGATGAAGTCCTAAATAAGTAGATATGTCGGCTTCTCATAATGCATAGGCTGTACAGATACGAATAGGTACTTATGAGTGGCAATTTCTTCCTAACAAGAGATATTTGCAGACAGCAGAAACCAGAAGGTAGAGATCCCTCAGATTAATTACACGGTGTAATATAAAGAAATGTTAATAATGTCGCTCAGCAATGTAATTTGACACTTCAATGCTCACCTGGAGGTAAATTGGCACACAGTTCTCTTTGCGTCCATTGAGAGATGCACAGAAAGCCTCCATCGTGGGCAAGCAGAACAACTATGGCAGCTGCATGTTTTTCTTACATCAACGCTTAAAGTGCTAGTAGCCATAAAATCTAGTAGAAAGCCAATGGGAAGCCAAAGGGTGCAAAGCACAAGGTCTTGCACACAAGGCTGCAAAATATTTGGTTTAATCTATGGAGCCATCTGAGCGAATCAACATCTCCCAACCTCAATGGCCTCTTTTTTGTAAGGACAAACATAGAGCTCTTTCATGGCTACGGGGTACATTACACCGGAGAAGAAGAGGATATAGACGCATTTTCACCTCCACTTACCTGTGTACTGACAATTGAAATCAATAGTACCTAC
Organism: Anolis sagrei; assembly: GCF_037176765.1. Taxonomy (NCBI): domain Eukaryota; kingdom Metazoa; phylum Chordata; class Lepidosauria; order Squamata; family Anolidae; genus Anolis; species Anolis sagrei. The sequence continues at coordinate 31,284,941 of NC_090028.1, forward strand.
TGCTGAACACACAGAGAAAGAGGACTGAGCTGCCAAAACAAGAAAGGTGTCACAATTAAAAACTCTACCTATTGATTTCAAACAGTTGGCTCTCCACTTTTGTAACATGGTGAATTATTCCGGAAAACATCTTTATGTGTTGTCAAAGGCTTTCGTGGTTGGAATCACTGGGTTGCTGTGAGTTATCCAGGCTCTATGGCCATGTTTCAGAAGCATTCTCTCCTGACATTTTGCCCACATCTATGGCAGGCATCCTCAAAGGTTGTGAGGTCTGTTGGAAACTAAGCAAGGGGGGTTTATATATCTGTGGAATGTCCGGGGTGGGAGAAAGAACTCCCACCTGCTTGGGGCAAGTGTGAATATTGCAATTTGCCACCTTGATTAGCATTTAATTGTCTGCAGTTTCAAGGCCTGGCTGGTTGCTGCCTGGGGAATCCTTTGTTGGGATGTTACCTGGCCCTGATTGATTCTTGTCTGGAATTCCCTTGCTTTTTGAGCCTTGCTCTTTATTTACTGTCCTGATTTTAGAGTTTTTTAAAATATTGGTAGCCAGATTGTGTTCATTTTTATGGTTTCCTCCTTTCTGTTGAAATTGCCCACATGCTTGTGTATTTCAATGGCTTCTCTGTGTAACCTGACATGGTGGTTGTGAGAGTGGTCCAGCATTTCTGTGTTCTCAAATAATATGCTGTGTCCAGGTTGGTTCATCTGGTGATCTGCTATGGCTGACTTCTCTGGCTGAATTAGCCTGCAGTGTCTTCCATGTTCCTTGATTCGTGTCTGGGCAATGCTGCTGAGTTTGGTGGCCACTCTGTAGACTTGTCCACAGCTGCATTGTATACAGTAGACTCCTGCAGAGGTGAGAGGATCCTTCTTGTCCTTTGATGAATGTAGCATTTGTTGTATTTTCTTTGTGCGTCTGTAGATTGTTTGTATGTTGTGTTTCTTCATCAGCTTCCTTATTTGGTCAGTGGTTCCCTTGAAGTAACACCTCCCAACAAAGGATTCTCCCAGAAAACTAACCAGCCTTCAAACTGCAAACCATTAAATGCTAATCAAGGTGGCAAATTATAACATTCACACATACCTCAAGCAGACAAGAGTTCGTTCCGCCGTCCTGGACATTTCACAGATATATGAACCTCGCTTTCAGTAGAGTCTCGCTTATCAAACATAAATGGGTTGGCAGAACATTGGATACGTGAAAATGTTGGAGAATAAGGAGGGATTAAGGAAAAGCCTATTAAATGTCAAATTACGTTATGATTTTACAAATTAAGCATCAAAACCTCATATTTTACAACAAATTGACAGAGAAAGCAGTTCAATACATGGTAAGGTTCTGTAGTATTGACTAAATTTACGAATTTAGCACCAAAACATTGC